>NW_022145904.1:265642-273397 GCF_002938485.1 Sitophilus oryzae | reverse complement strand
AATGTTTTCATAGAAATACAAAATTTTCCATAGCAAAAAAGTTACAGCAATTTGTTAAAAATGCACATTTTTGAAAAACACCCCGTAACTCCGAAACGGTAACAGATATTGATGTGCGGTTTTCACCATCATGTTTTTGATGAAAATTGAGCTCCTGACACCGATATTAGTTTTCGTTTATCTCCTATAGAAAAGGGTGTTTCCATTTAAAAGCGTCGAATTTGACCCACTCTGTACATAAATATTTCTTTATTTTCTTTTCTGTAAAAACGACTGGGAGTAGCGAAAAAAAAGATTATAACAATTTTGTAAAGCATTTTGGCAATAGACAAATATTTTTTTAGATTTTGAGTTTGGTATTTAAAAAAGAGAACTTCTTCAATACGTGAGAGAAAAGAAGACAGTGAGATCAAAAAGGGTACTGTCCTTAACAAGCCTTGTTGGCAACCTTACAGAAGTATGAAGAATTAAATGGGAATAAAATATTAATATAATAAAAGAATTAAAATCCATATCCTAATTAAACGAATTTAAACTGAACCAAAATAAGTAGAGTTACTAAAAGAAAGTATCGACTCATATATTTTCCATAATTTAAAATTAAACTGATACACGATTAACGTAAAAAAGATATATTCATACTTTTAGTATGTATTTTTACGTTCAGTAACACTAAATCGTTCAAACTGTGTCAGCAAAACCAACAGACAAGTCAGATACCGACTTAATTTATTGATGTAATCAAAATGTAATCTATCACCAATACAGTATACTATAAAAACCTAAAAAATATGTAAATGTAAATAATTGTAATTATTAGCAATTATTGTAAATATATATTCTTATATTTGCTATCCATAATTGTTAGTATTAAAAAACACATTTATGTAGAAAATAAACATTCATCAGCAGAAAAATAAAGTCATTCATAACTGAAGAATATATGAACTACACTTTCTTCTTTGGAACAAAAAAAAACAGATTTTTTTTATGAAATACAGCAATGTGTGAAAAGAAATATTCTTTCTTAAATAAAATTCTATAAGAACAATAATAACTTAAAAACTGTTTACAAAAAAAATATTAGCAATAATTTAATAATAAAAGTTCAGTTTCAGTTTAATACTACTTTTACTTTGTTATTTGTTATTGTCTGTTATATGAAATATTAAATAGTCAAAATTAAAAAAAGTCTTATTGTTTTATTTAGTTTTACTATTTTATTGGAATTTATAGATTGAAATTTTTGTTCTTATTTTATACCACTTAGGCTAACAAGAATATTTAATTAATATTATTTTTGTTCATATTTTTAAAAAATATAAAAGCGGCTTCGGCACGATTTATCACACACATACACTAAGAAAAACTATCAGCCAAAAAAAAGAATACGAACTTTCACTAGTGACTTTAAAGACTTTAAGAAGGCTTTCTACTCGATATATCCTAAGGCAATATAAGCCCTAGCGAAACAAGGTATTGACAGACCTTATATATAAAGTCTTACCAACAAGGAAGTCAAATCAAGAGTAATGATATATAAAATAACCCTAGAGTTCCCAACTGGTAAAGGAGTACAACAGGGACGCAATATCCCCAAAGCTGTTTACAGCAACACTAGAAGAAACCTTCCATTAACTCGACTGAACCAACAAAGGATTAAGAATAGATGAAGAATATCTTAACCATCTAAGATTTGCTGATGACATAATCCTAATTGCCAATAGTCCTGAAGAGCTACAAACACAAATAAACGAACTAAATACAGCCAGCAATAAAGTAGGCCTCAAAATGAATTTAGCAAAAACTAAAGTAATGTACAACAAACTAGTAGATAGAAAAAGACATTCTAGTAAATAACACAATATTGGAAATAGTAAAAGAATATATATATATATATATATAGCATATATATATATATATATATATATATATATATATATATATATATATATATATATATATATATATATATATATATATATATATATATATATATATTTGGAGCTGTGTATTATACAAATAATACACAGCTTGGGATTTCTATTACCAGAAATTAACAGATGAATTAAGTTAGCATTGAGTACTTATGGAAGAAACTCAATCATATTAAAATCTAGAATGTCACTGTTCTAAAGAAGAAAACATTCAGCCAATGTGTCCTATCATTCATGAGCTATGCATACGATACCTGGACACTTATATTATAAGGAAGCTGCAGGTCGCACAACGCGCAATGGAATGAAATATGCTGGGAATAACCAAGAGAGGCAGTAAAAGAATAGAGTGGATACGACAAAAAAAAACAGGTAATATAGATGTCATCCACAGAATCAAATCCTTCGAGTGACAATGGACAGGACACCTGGCAAGAAGTACGGACAACAGATGGACCACAAAATTACAGCATGGTACCCACAATGAATCAAGAGACCTAGAGGGAGACGAAACCTGAGATTGGACCATGATGTTAGGAAATTAGCAGGGATAACTTGGGCCCGTATAGTATAGCCAACAATAGACAACAATGGACAACAACTAGAAAGAGAGTATTTGTGGGAAACTACACCATAATTGGAAACGGTTGAATAAGCTGAAAATGATGATGATGAAAAATATTAAACTTGCATCTTAGTTTATTTCAAACTAATAATAAACTACCAAGTTCAAACTAATCAATGTTGTTAATATTTCAACAGTTTTCAAGTTATTATTGTTCTTATAGAATTTTTTAGTTAAGAAAAATATTTCTTTTCATACGCTGCTGCATTCCGTATAAATTTAAGAAAACATTTCTTTTTTCTCCAAAAGAAAGTGTGGTTCATATAGTCTTCAGTTATGAATAAGGCTATATTTTTTCTGCAAATAAATATTTGTTTTATAAATAAATGTAGTTTTTCTTAGAAATATTAACAATATTATCGAATGTTTACTATTCACAATTGTTAATATTTTTAAGAAAAACCACATTTATTTATAAAACAATCATTTATCTGCAGAAAAATATAGCCATATTCATAACTGAAGCATATATGAACCACACTTTCTTTTGTGGAACAAATAAAAACAGATTTTCTTATATTTCTACGGAATACAATAATGTGTAAAAAGAAATATTCTTTCTTAACTAAAAAAATCTATAACAATAATAACTTGAGAACTATTAAAATATTTGCAATAATTTAGTAATAAAAGTGTTCAATACTATTTTTAATTTTATTATTTGTTATTGTGTCTATTGTATGAGATATTATATAGTAGAAAATTAAAAAAGAAGATTTATTGTTTTGAGAAATTTTAATGTTCTTTTTTTATACCACTTAGCTGACAAGAATATTTAATGAGAGATAAATTTTTACTAATAAAATATGGACAATCTAGACAATATTTTTTAATGATAGATTAGTAAAAAGCGATAAAAACAGGTGCAACATTTTAAAGAAATCATTTATACAACATTAAAAAATATGTGGGACAATTAATTTGATATAAAAACAATATTTAAATATGTATAATATATACATTTTTTTGAAATATAAAACTTACATCTTAGTTTATTTACTTGATTTGTGGCATTTCAGCATAGTAAGAAAGAATTTTGGTAAGAAACTATTTTAATTAAAACTACCGAGTTCTACCTAATCAAGCTGTTAGGCTATTACTGGCGAAAGCAACAGTAAGAATTTTAATTCATCAATCCATTAGGTTTATCGAGGTATCTTTATTTCATTACCACTTGGCATCAGGTTTTGTCACGAACTGTTACATGATATTTGCAAAAACGGCAAAAAGTCTATTTATATCGCTTACTTTAACAAACAGTACTAATTTTTTAAATAATATGTCAAAAAGTTTAGTTTCTTATTGTTAATATAAATAAATTGTAGACATATTTTAATTATTTATTTCATAGACAATTATTATTAAATAATTCAAAATATATTATAATATATTAATATAAATTTAAAAATAATAATACTTACGTATAGAAGTAAATTCTACGTACCAGACACTATGAGAACAGTTCAAATAAGGAATGATATCAAAATTTATATGTTATTTAATGGATAACTCGCACAGGGAAAATATGAAATATAAGTTTACCCGCACCAACGTGCGTTGAGAAAAAAATAGAAAATGTTTTTCACTCAAGTTATTTAATATACACTACTCAAAACAATTATCGCATATTTCAATAAAAGTACCGTATGGTCAAAAAAAACGGAGTCAGCGATGGCTATGAAATGAAGAGCGCTGTCATTTTATATGTAAAATATACGGTATTTATTACATATTTCTAAATGAAGCATGCATTTTTCTGCCTTTCTCTTTCTCTTGAGTTTTTTTAGGATAATTAGGGTACACACTAACATGTAATTTTTAGTCGACTATTTAGTTGCAAAAGTCAAAATAATACATTTATATGGAGCCGATCGGCCCACTATTTGATTGTATTGCGTAGCCTTAGGCTATACGCTGACAGACAATTTTTAATCGTCCGACTATTTAGTTGCATATTTGTAACCAATATATTCCCATGGAGCCGCGCTCACATGCAATCAAATAGTCGGCCGATCGACTACATAAGTATGTATTGTTTTCACTTTTGCAACTAAATAGTCGGCCGACTAAAAATTACAGGTAAACGAGTAGGCTTATTGTTTCAAATTTTCCTTCACAGTATCCAAACTATTTTAAACTGTAAGTCAGGGAATTCAGAGTCTTGTTTTTCAAATAATATATTTTTTAGAAAATACGCGATAATTGTTTTGAGTAGTTTATTTTCAAAATTGTATAGTAATAATGATTTTAAAATGAGCCTGATAAAAGATAATTCCAAAAATATAAAATTTCCAAAAAAATATACAGGTTTGACCTTCAGGGGTTACAATTGACAAACTTCTTAAATGGAATATTCATTGACCGGAGTGAATACCTGGCTGTAGTGTAAAAGCTCAGTAGTTTTACGAATTAGATTAGTTTTACACTTGATAACGATGATCCTTCTGACCGAAACGTTGTGCTAATACATTATTTGAACAACGCAAAAGTGGCCGAACCCAAAGAAATAGCTTAAAAAACTTTTTGAAATATGTTTAAAACAGTTTACTCGAAATTACACATCTACTAGTAAGAAACAGTAAAAAATATTTTAAAATTAAAAGTTTTTTCGAAATAGTTATTTGTGTAACTAGTGCAAAAAGGACACACTTGTTGCAACACGCATGAGTTTTGCAGCTCGAGACGAAGTCGATAGCTGCAATCATGCTTAGTGCAACAAATATGCTTTTAGCACATGTGAGTTCATTTTAATTTAAATGTTGCAGTTTGGAAAATTTATTAAGGTAATTGATGGATAAACTTCATTTCCGGTAGTCTTTGGATTTTATTTTCATTTCTGCTCCGTGGAGGTGTCGGGTTCTTGTTCTTCACTTAAACTCTTTTCTGGAACGTTACTGGAAGGTGCCCAGTACTGTTACTTGGTTTATCTTCCAAGATTTAAGAAATTTTTACAAAAATTTACAATTTTTTTCTCATTTGTTAAAGTCGTCTTTAATAATGTCAAGGTGTTTTTTGCACTTGTGTCAACAATTTGACTTTTAAAACAGTAGATAGTGTAAAAATAGCTACTTTTTGTCCGATCGTAGAAAAATAATATATTAAACAACGAGTTTCGAAAACGACGTTTTGCACACGAGTTTGAGTTGACAGTTTGTTGTGAACAAGTCGAACTAGTGTGCAACTTAACAAATATAGCTAGAGACGTGAGAAATATAAAATAACACGCGACCGGTGCTATCTCCAAGTCTCTTCCTATATTTGTACAATACAACTGTACAAAGAACGCGTAAAAATAAAATAATAAAATAAGATGGTGAGAATACGTGCCTTTTAGTCTTTCAATTGAGGATATTTATTTATATTGAACTCACATTAGGTCTATGGACGTTTGTTAACAGTCTTTTAATAGTATATTAAACAACGAGTTTCGAAAACGACGTTTTGCACACGAGTTCGACAGTTTGTTGTGACGACCACAAGTCAGTCGAACGAGTGTACAAAGAAGTTTTCGAACGAGTTTTTTACGCTATTTTTTCTACGACTACAAATTAGCAGCAGACTCACTCAGTTTTTGCCAGTTTTGTGAAATAATTTGCGATGTGATGATGATACTACTTTTCTGACGGTTTCAGCTACACATTGGAGCTATTCTCTGCATTGGAGGTTAAAAATTTGCCTGCGGCTCGAGCAAAAAAACTAACAAACTGTCGAACTCGTGTGCAAAACGTCGTTTTCGAAACTTGTTGTTTAATATACTATTAAAAGACTGTCAACAAACGTCCATAGACCTAATGTGAGTTTAATATAAATAAATATCCTCAATTGAGGGAATAAAAGGCACGTATTCTCACCATCTTTTTTTATTACTTTTTTTAATTTTTACAAAGAGAGGCGATTAGTTTCAAGACCGTTACGTCTCATCCTCATGCCCTAAGACAATAAAGTCATTCTATCGAGCAACACCATTAGATTTGTATTGATATCATTATTTCTCAAAAAAAATCCTTTATGGGTATTTCGCCACTGCATGAAAATCTACAAAATAAAATCGTTATTTTAAACACTTCTGCGTTAAACCTAAACGGACACTACTTGTCAGAAATTATGTTTAGTTATACAAATTTGCCTAACAAAGAAAAAAATGCTTAACGTTTCGGAAAGTTTATCTCTTTCCGTCGTCGGAAGCAAAAAGAAATACAAAGAATAAAGAAAAAAACTATTTAAAATATTTAAATTCAACTATTCGAGAACACTTTACTTTTTAAAACAGATACGTCTACAAGCATTCTACAAGAAACCGTTGACGTTTTGTAAAATGACATTATATCAAGTTAATCTTCAAAATTAACAATTACTACCTGATAACAATTACTTAATAAGGTAAAACCAAAAAACCCCAAACTTTCTGTATGATTATTTTTAAATTTTACATATGTTTATTTATGCTCTTTAAAACCAAAGAAGCGATTGCCATACATTACTAACATCTACAGGCATGGGCAATACATTTATTTTTATTAGACTGAATTAAAAAAATCTTTTATTTTTCTTTTCTTTCATTGGTTTAGTATGTGATAAAATGGATCTAAGTGTATTTTGTGTTTTGAAAGATGTTCGTATGTTATATTGATTTCCTATCCTTATTTTTTCCGAAACGACTCGTATGTATGGAATTGTAAGTTGTATATATTGTGTATTGTTATCATTGTGTCTATGATTTGGGGTTTGTATTATTCATATTTTGATATCATTATTTTTTAAGTTATTAGATACTTTGTAACTCTAATATACCTATCATAATAAGCCTTTGTTCTATTATGTGGTACCACTCATAGTTAGTAATTAGTAAATTTATAAACAAATTTAAGCCAATTTAAAAGCTTTTTATTTCATTTTGATTCAACAGGGATCAACCGATCTCTAGTGTGATCTTGTTAGTACAATGTCACTTAAAACCTGCTTTAAAATGGCATTTTTTCAATACTACTTGTTAAAGGGTTAGACCACTTTTGCTCTCAACGCATCAGTTAATATTGGAGCGGGTAGTTTTATCCCTAATCTTCCATGCAAAATTCCTTGTATAATTACAAGTAAAAATAATTAATAAACAAGCCCTCTCACTATTTTCCTATTAAGTCTATCGTCAGCCACCTAACACACCCTTCGCCCAGGGATATAAAAGTTCCCATTTAA
>NW_022145904.1:0-265634 GCF_002938485.1 Sitophilus oryzae | reverse complement strand
TCGAAAGGGAATACACGAAATCCTACCGACTGCGCCAGTTTTGAGGTCTGAATTAACAGAGTTGTTTTTAAAAAAACGATTTTATTGTTACAAACGTTCTCGACAAAGTACAGAGAGTGAAAAGTCTGCTTTGAACCGTGCAGTTCGCTTTTATATGTGACATAATGTAAAATAGGCATTCAGTATTTAATTACAATGAAATAACACTTATTTATACATATAACTTGACTATCTAAAGCAAATATCTAATATAGTTTTGATTTCAGGACAGTTCTTGTATTATTAATAATTTTATTAAGAAAGGCTGTAAAAAATATAATTTTTATTTATTTATTAATATCTCTGAAATTATAGAAATATGTTTACTCATGTATTAGGATTATGTAAAGTGATATAAAAGGAAGCCAAATTGCAATAATATACAGGGTGTTCCATTTAAAAAAAATCATCACGATCTACTCACACTTTTTTGAGCCACCCTATAGAAGTTTTATATATTATAGAAAATATTTTTCTGAAATATATCCTAGTACATAATTTAAGTTTGCACTTAAACAAAATTCCCAAGTTTTTTATTCTAGGAGTTACAGATGCCCGACGCACTATTGCCGGACCCTGTATATCGTTACATTATATACAATGGTTTTTTGGTGATTCCGCCCGATTAAATAGATAACTTTTGAAACGCCCATGGCCGGACAAGGCCTGGGTGGTATAATAATCTACTTCACCATATAGTCTCTCTACCAATTCTCTAATATTAGAAATTAAACTATACGTTCACCTTCCATACTTGCCGATGATTCATTCTTCTTACCATTTTATCCATAGTTTATTTCTAGCTTCAGCTTTCAAAGTTCCTTGGTAGGTTTCAACTCGTTCTTGAACCAAGAGGTGCATTGGGGGTATACCCGTTATAACGCGAACAGCCTCTGCAGAAGTGGGTCTGTAGACACTACTGACTCTTATAGCCGCTGTACCGCTGTACGCTGTATACTATTTATTTTCTGTCTATATCTATTTTATTCCATTATTTTGGACCATATAGGTGCAGCATACAGAAATTGGGAATGAATGATTCCTACAAGAATCCTTCTCTTAGAATCTCTTGGTCCAGCAGCATTTGGAAGTAGACGACAGCTAAAGGGTTTTGCTTGCCTTAGTTACCGTTTTATCAATGTGCTCACCAAATTTTATTTTGGTATCAAACCAGACTACTAAGTATCTAATGGTTTTGCTGAGTTTAATTTCTACATCTTCAAAGTTAAAATATATTTCAGATATTTTCCTTTTGGTTGTCAACAAAATTGCCTCTGTCTTGTGTGGGGCTAATTTCCAAAAACTTATTATTTAATGCATTACCATCAAATCTTATTTTAGTTCTACCTGTCTATTGACACTAGGGATCGGCAAGACAAGAAATCTTGTCTTGACAAGCAATATCTATATTCTTAAAATATTTTCAGAAATTAAAAAAAAATCTTGTCTTGACCATTTCTTGAGAGTTGATTTCTTGTCTTGATTCAAGAAATCTTGAAATTTCTTGATATCTTGACAAAAGGGGAACCCCCGTTTAAAATTCGTTTATTTAAGCGGAACCCCCTGTTTAAAAGTCGCGGTGAGATTGGTTAATGTGATGTTTATGCTTTGTGCGTAAAATCGAGGGTCAGGCATCTAATTTTCAAAAAATTCAAAAACTTTGGGCTCATTATACTACAGTAGCCAAAACATCAGATTTACATAATTTTGTTAATTATTATTATTATTATCTAACATTAAAATGAGTGATTGTGATGGTTCGTTGAGCAGAAAATCTGAGCCATTTGTAATTGAATCTGGTTCAGAATACCTACCACCTGAGATACCTGGACCTAGAAGTTTAATTAGTGACTTTGACAGTATATAGTGACGGTGATAATACTACTACAGATAAAAACAGTCAAAACAACAATAATAAAAGCTACTCTACTTCAGTGGCGTACATTAAAATGTATTTTTTTTTATTTTAAAAGTTTTACGTTAATTCAAAAAGTCTATATGCCAATGAAGTAGACCCGCTTTGCAAAGTTTTTTTTATTCTAATATCGTAGGACATAACATATCACAAAAATTATAAAAAAAACATTTAAAAAATATAAAATTATTAGGCATTAAAAAAGGTTCCAATTTAATTTGGCCCACAGTATGCCAACTTTGGACATCTGACTTTGGACGTACTTATGTCAACTTTGGACATTGGACATCCGACAAAGTGCCGCTTCGTACAAATATTTTTTGCTTAATATTTTTTATCCATCAATTATAATATATTCATATAATATACAAATATCTAAGTAAATGAGTATTTCTTTTTTATTTTTTATTATCAAGAAATTTCAAGATTTTCTTGATTTCTTGTCAAGAAATCTTGATCTTGAGAAGCCATTTCATGTCTTGTCTTGAAAATGAAAAATCATTTCTTGTCTTGATCTTGTCTTGAAATCAAGACAAGATCAAGAAATTGTCAAGAAAATGACGACCCCTAATTGACACTAAGGACCAATTCAAAAAATATGTATAGGAACCAACTTCTGGTATGGCATACCATTACCTACATATACAAGTGTTATAAATTGTGCTGTGTCATATGAGCGTTTTTTGCGTATCTGCAAATCAATCATCGAAAGTATCGATACCAAAATGTAATGTTATCTAAACGTATTTTGGTATTTCCCAATCAGATAAGGACCGTTACTCGTATGCTAAAAAAAATATTTAAATTGGTTCGATTGTAACAATCCGGATATGTTAAGACATATTGTTATGTAGAAGTGTAAAGAATTGTTTTTGTTTGACAGAGCTGTCACAAAACTGATACATATATATTAATTATCTCGAAGAATAAAAAATATGCTGTGTAGATATATACTTCCTACATGATTTATTAATAACTTTTTTGTAAGGTGGTCATAGATTTGCTATAATATTAATGTAAATTTGTATTTCTTAAGAAAATACTATACACAATAAAAGAGATATCAAACATTGACAATTAGTAAATATCCAACAGTTTGTTGAGTTTTGGTTAATATAATAGACATATATGAATTAAAAACTGTATTATTTAAGCTTTCAAGTCATCTAAGAAAATTTAATGCTACATGGTGGATACACATAGAACATAATTTCTGTCCGGCGAGAAGATATATCCATGACATCGAAGATATATCCATCTTAAACTCTCTTCGATGTCATATAGGAAAGCGGAGAGCTACCTCAGGACTTTTGCAACGCGAATATAGTGAATATATTTAAGAACAGAGGAAGTGCATCAGACTGCGGAAACCACCGGGGAATTTCACTTCTGGCTATCGGAGAAATTTTTTTTCCAAAAAGTATGCCAAACAGGCTGCATCCACATATAGAAAAAATCCTCCCAGAATCGCAAAGGGGTTTTCGCACCAACCGCGGCACCGTTGATTCCACATTCTCCGTCCACCAACTACAGGAAAAAGTAAAAGAGCAGCAGTGTAAACTTTATGTTGCATTCATCGGTCTAACGAAAGTCTTCGACTCTGTGAACAGAGATGCGCTTGGGCAATTATGAAAAAGATGGAAGTACACAACAAATTTGTTACAGTGTTTAAAAGCCTCCATAACAAGTAAAGAGTGTCACCATCATGGATCATTGAGCGGTCTCTTCCTAACCAATACAGAAGTTAGGCGGGGATGTGTCTTAGCGCTTCTCCTATTCAACATAGGATTGGGCATTAAATACAGATACAACGGCGGTCTGTTCAACATAAAAAGACTCAGGGCAAAAACTCATCACAGAACTTCAATACACTGATTACCGCGCTATAATTGAAAAAACGTTACAGCATTTACAAGAAATGTTGAACGCGTATATCTGGGCATACGAGGCTTTGGGCCTTAAGATGAACATCGATAAATCTAAAATCATGTGCACTCCCCCAGAAGAACACAACAATGTTATAAAAATCGGAGAAGAACTTTGGAATACGTAGCGGAATTCAATTACCTCGGCAGTTTGATTTCGGAAAAGGCCAATATCGACTCTGAAATTCAGAATAGGATTAGCAACATCTCAAGATCATTCTGGAAATTAAAAGATAGGGTTTTTGACAATCATGACTTGAGGACAAAAACGAAATAAATCTTTACCATGTTATATGGAAGCGAAGGGTGGGTGCCGTACAGCCGACACATGAACGCATTAAATAAGTTGCAACAGAGACACCTTAGATAACTCTTAAGAATCGAATGGTTCGACCAGGGGTGGATGGGGAAATGGAAACCGGCCCGGGAAAAACAGGCAACCGGCCCAAATCCACAAAAACAAAATGACCATAACGAAGATATGACATATTTTGTTTATTAATATACAGGGTGTCCCAGAAAAAAAAAAATATTTTTGCTAACATTTTGAGAACCACTGTATATCTTTTCTGGATTTTCCTTCTTGTAAATTTAATCTAATACCTATGTTGCCACTTTATCTAGAAATTATGTTTTTTAACTAAAAACTAAAAAAAATTCCAAAAAATTTTTCAAAAAATATCGAATTTTGAAAAAAAATTTCGCGAAAAAACCTCATAGGCGTGTTTCTGGGGTTGAACTATACTACCAGTTGAAATACTTGCACTTATTTCTGGGACACCCTGTATAAGTAAGGCTGTTTTTCGCTTGTGAGAAAAAGCTCTTTTGCCTCTCTATGGTTTAAAAAAAAATTCACAGATTTTGCAACATGCGCAACCATCATAAGCGTATTGAAAATACCAGACACAAGTCGGCGGTTGTCGACAATCACCTGTTTTTTTTACATTTTATATTAATTTGTGACGTCATTTGGAAGAGCTCAATAGAAATATAAAAGAACTAAACCTTGTTTGAAAAGCAATTTGACATTCGTGACGTCAGCACTCCGGCAGTCTATGGTGCGTCCAGACCTGACGAGCCGAGCGCGAGATGAGAGCAAGCTGACCCAATCCTCTGTGAAATACATTACTTCTTAGCTTTTCGGGTATATACTTTCTTACACATTGTAATTCTCTCTTGTCTGCTACAACAGCCTTTACAAAGGAGAGCTCGAAAAATATTGCACCTCGGCCCCAAGTTGTAAATCTACGCTACCGTATTCTTAGATCATTATTATTATCCGTATTATTCATCACTTAGATCGAGACTATTTAAATTTACCGAATGCTATTCATTCTTTTTTCTGCTGCCAGTCAGTCATATTTATTAATAAAAGAATAGGGTAAAACTATAAAGGGTGAGTCTTAAAGAAGTGCAAATATTTTCAGGGGTGGTATATTTCGACCCCAGGAACACGTCTATGAGTACACAAAAATATGTTAAAATCGAGTATTTTCTTTTAAATGTTCCTGTATATTTTAGAAAACTTTTAGAACTTCCTATTTACCGCAAATTTTCCCACGGTATAGTTTCTTAATCTCTGATATTACTACACTAAAAGAGATGCAAATACCGAAAAAATGAGGTGGCTCAAATTTTTTAAAAATAAATCTATTTTTTTAATTTCCAAACTTTAATAACTCGATTGGACTTATTTGAAACTCGGTAAAGAGAATATAGAATACATTATGTTTATTTTATTGAGATCTACCAGCCCTAAAAATATTTGCACTTCTTATAGAGCAAGACAATTAGAAAGACATTTTACAATAGTTATTTTACAAATTGGTGTTTATGTTTAAAAGCAACTGACGATTATACTGATGCAAATTGATTAGTTAGTTATGGTTAGCATCTTACGTCACTTTAGTTAGAAGATTAACCATTTAATTTTTGCTAATCCAATCTTTTTTGGGCTCTGATCGGGACCGGCCCACCGGCCCATCTTTCCACCGACCCACCTGGAATTTTTCCCGTTTTCCCATATGGCCCATCCACCCCTGGGTTCAATCATGTCTCAAACGGATCGGTCCTTAAAAAGCTAGTCCTTAAAAAGCTAGTGCGAGAACGTAGAAATCATGATTACAAAAGCCAGCTTAAGATGGGCTGATCACGTATGCAGAATGCAAGAAAACCGCCTACCAAAATCTCTCCTTTACGGTTAGCTTGTAGATCTCAACAGAGCATCTATTACTGAGCTCATTTTGTTTGCTCAGCGTTTGTATTCACTATCCACTGTCTAGATATTCTTGGTTTGAGACAAAGCGTATTACCTTACACAATATCAAATGTCAAAACCAGGAAAAAATATTCGAGAAGAACTATATACCCACACTCAATCAAAACTGTTTATTGATTAACAATAGTAAATGTTTTTTTTTTCTAGTATTTAATTCGTATAGCCCATTATATGGCTTTTTTGTGTACCTAATAATTACCTAATTAAAAATCAATAAATAATTCTTTCTTACTGATAAGATCGTGTTCGTATTGTCGACAATTGACGCATAACTTGTATATCACCGGATTCATGGTCACTGGACAAAGAACAAAAAAATATGCAAGTTTGAGTAGTTCCTTATCAACGGAATACATCTCAACACCCTTTCGAAATCTACACTTGCGTTGGCATACCGTAAGAAACCCGTTTGTTAACAAATTGTTGATATGTAATTGTTATAATATTGTCATATACAGAGTGATCAAATAAATAGTGTATGTAACTTTGGTAGGTGATTCTAAATATCAAAATAAAACAAAAAGTTCCTATGAATATATGTCCTAAAATGCTTCCCGAAGAAGTTACAGCCCTCGAAAGGTTGAACAAAAATAATACATTTTGTTTAATTTTAACATTGGTAAACCGTTTTTCTTGAAATTTGAACCCTTACACACATTTTAATGCCAAAGCGAATGACGATAATGTAAAATTCCGTAACAGCCCTGAAAGGGTACTTTCCCTTAGGGTAGCGAGTACTAATGGTGGTACTTCTTTTATTCTCCTATCCTAATAAACTCTGTTATTTTTAGTTAACCTTTCGAGGGGTTGTAATTTCTTTGGGATGTTTATAGGAATGTTTGTGAAAATTGCTCCGTTGCACAGAGGAGCCATAAAAAAAGCCATCATAAAAAAACTATGTACACCTCTAAACGTATGTTCTAACTCTTCAGAATTTGAGTTCTCTTTATTTCTCCATCGATTTCTTTTTCAACCCCCTATGCTTTATTTACGAGAAGACATAGAGTACTACAAGAAAACTGTTAATATGGATTTTTTTCATCACTTTCTTTTTTATATACATTTAAACATGTTTGTTTTGCTTTATTATTTAACATATACATGATTCTTTTGTGCAATATCCACTAAATCTATGTCATTGGCACCGAATTTGTTAGGTTTTATATCTCAGATTGACTACGAACTAGAGAAGCCTTGTTTTCGCTAAAGCTTTTAGTGCAGAAATGTTATAACCAATGACAGGATGTCATCTTTATTGATTACCAAAGATCATTTGGTAATGTTCAGTATGATTTACTTCTGGCAAGACTACTGGATCGGGGTAGATGAGAAGGACATCCAAATCATAAAACAACTATACTAGAACTAGACAGCCGAAGTGAAGATAAATAACACAGTCTCGACAAAAGCCTTTGAAGTAATCAAAGGCATACAACAAGAATGCATTTTGTCACCAATGCTTTTTAACATCTATGTCGAAAAAATATTCCAGCTTGCTCTCGAAAATGAGTCATTAATAATATCAGATTTGCAGACGTTACTGATTTTTTGGCCTAATTATTATATAAGATAAATAGTGTGGGACTCTTGCCTTGGTATACTAATCATCAGGGTCTTTGTTTTTAAAGTATTAATATGTCCGTACTCTTGTACGGACATATTAATACTTTAAAAACAAAGACCCTGATGATTAGTATAGGCAAGTTCAAAATGCTAACCTCACTGTAAGCGGCGAGATCATTGATCAAGTGGATAGGTTTAAGTATATCTCGGCTCTGTTGTCGATAACAAAACGAGGACTGCGACGAGGAAATTAAAATTCCCATCGGCATGGCCAAAACAATGTTTCGAAAGCTTCATAATATCCTGCTACAACAACGCTTACCATTAAACCTCCGACTAAGAGTGATTATGTGCTATGTATGTTGTAGGGTGTGGAATCATGGCCAATATAATTAGTATTGTAACGTTTTTAGTTCGTTACATGTCTTTGTATATGATATTTGATGTCTGGCGTATCATCACCGGATTCCCTATCGTTCAGGCCGGATAATTTATTTGACGCGCTTGGCGTAATTTTTACGTTCTCTAGTCCACAACCCTAGTATCGTTTCACTGCAGCTGTGGAAGGCTGTCAAGATCGTTTCAAGGCGCCTCTCTGCGCATTAACCTCACTTTTTGGTTTGGCCGGTTTGCGGCACGGTTGCAAACCCTGCTTTTAGAAATGGTAATTTAAATCTTGCTGCAAAATCTGAATCAGCTGCCATTTCGAAGCTACAGGTAAAGATGAGATATTATCTTTATTAGATTCGTTATTATTACTGCGTATTTTTAGGGTAGAGTTTTGGATTGGCCCACCTTAACTCGTATTTGTATTTTGCTGACACGTTGGTGTACTTTTGTTGTTGTCCTCCAGAATGTTTAATGGAAGAAAGGATAGTTCTTTTGTTTATTATTGAGCCGTCGGAAGGTTTCGAGGTAGCTTTATTGTGTTTATTACACCTTGTTAGGTTTTAAACACGAGTTTCATGTTTTTGGGGTCTTATGGACGGACTGTGTCCAAGGTATGGGCAGATGTCTCATATAAATGTATTGATTCCAAGGTTATGGTCCAAGGTACGGGCATTATCCAAGGTCCTAATAGTGTTCCAGGTTCCAAGGTTCCCTTGTACCGTTATCTTATGGACGGATGTCCAAGTTACGACATTGTCCTATGGTTGGATGCCCTATGTACGGATGTCCTGTGGACGAGTGTCCCAAGTAGGAATGATTTATCTTACATATAAAGTGCCCCAGCGTGGATGTAGCTTGAGCCCCATGCTGCTTCGTTCCCATCTATAAGCTAGTCAGTAGTTACAGCTGTATTAATTCATGGTGTCATTCTGGCCCCTTTTGTTGTATTGGATAGCCGAGTCCAGAGATGCAACTCACGCTGCTACTCTTTGAAACAGGATTGCTTTAGAACAAACTAAGTTAAGAGTTAAGTTTTAGTTTTACATTCAACATTTAACACATTTCCAGTCTTGGTTAATAACATACATCTTGAATAATATCATTGCAGACTATGTTTAGTGGTTAGATCATTAAGAACATTCATGTCAATTTAGTATCTAAAATATGATTTAGGTCTTAGGTTTCATTACATTACTTCTTGTAATAGTATTACTTTCATAGATATTATTATTGCACTATTTTAACAGATGAATAACCAAACATAGATTCTAGAATCTACGGATTGCAACATCTTCGATTTAACATCATATAAGATATATCAAATTAATTAAAGTAATGCTACCTTTCATATATTTTCTATAACTTTACATGTTTTGTATTTTATCATAGTCGTTTTCATAGATATTTAGTACAATTCTTAACACCACTTTCTTCGACATACAGCCACTATATTTACTAGAATTCTACAATGTCATTTACCAACAAAGAACATCATGAATAAATATAGTCATTAGCGAGGTCATTAGTTTTAAGTAATATACAACTGTGTTTTCTTTCTCTGTACATGCCTGGCGCTCAATATCTATATTTTTTTGTTTATTGTTATTGATTAGTTTTCTTTCTAGTGAAATACCTTATCCACGACTGCTCTCCGATGAAAATCTGCCGTTCGCAGTGGTAATGTTTTATAAAAAAAACGCTACAGTATATCGATCACATATCAAAAGAAGAAGTCCCGTGGAAAGCTGGTGTCTAAAGACAATTGTAAAGAGCCGGAAAATGTCATACTTATTTGGGACACATTTTGAGAGGAACTCGCTACGCCATTCCGACACTTGTCCACAGGGCAACATTGGGAATCGAAGAGGGTTAGAAAGAAAACAGTATTCATGGCTTCGGAAAATCAGGGATTGAAGCGGGATATCGGACGCGGAAACAATATTCCGTCGGGCAGAAGACAATACCCTTACCCTACGTGCAAGATTGCATATGGGACCGGAAGATGAAGAAGAAGGTACCTCAGATTCAATTCACTGTAGCGACACAGAGTTTCAAATAATTATTTTTTAGAATTAGTTAAATATATAAAACAACATAAAACACAAAACTAATAACATTAAAGTTTAAAAAATGCACCGTTGGAATTTTACCGCTTAAAAAGGTTCAGTATTTTGTTGCTTTATCACGCACCAATAATCTTTCATTGTTATAATTGTTTATTAAATAGTGAGTGATTTTGTTTGGTTTGAATGTTGCTTTTTTTTCTTCAGTTATTATATTATTTCAGAGTTACATAATGAGTATTTTAGTAATGCTACATATTTGAAGTTTATTTCAAAATTTAAGCGATTTTATATACGGTTTCCAACCGTTCTCTATTCTAAATGACAGCCCTCTTTTTGATCGTACTATTCTTTTTCTCTGGCGTGAAAAAGTCTTCTTTTTAAACATCAAGCTCAAAATCTAAAATATATTCGTCTAGCGCCACAATGCTACAGCTCGAAAACTGTGGTCAATGGTAGATCGGATAACAAAAAGATGGATAGCAAAAAAACGAGACAGCTACTAGAGCACAAAAAGAACTTAGTACGCATAATTGTAGGTATTGTTACTGGTAACTGCCCCACGGGGGTAAACCTCCTTGGATGGAAGATTTCCAACGACGACTACTGTAGAGAATACGGAGATGAAGAAACCATAGAGCACCTGTTGTGTTATATTCTTTGGTTATTAATCACCTGATCTTTTCTGATGTTCCTTTTAAATATGTTATTGTCAAAAAAAAGAGACAGTATCCATAAGTGTGTCTGGCTTTTCGATACATACACATACATACTGCCATTACTAGCTGACGATTATACTGCCATTACTGAACTTTTCTTTCATGCGCTTTTCTCTGACTGAAAAGCCCGATACGTGATGTTATCTGTCTACCGCACTCCGGACATTCAAAAATCTCATTGCTTTGTTGCCTCTTTACTTTTTGATTTTTTGCTGTTAACTGAGTTTACAATTCTTCTCCATTGCGTTCTATTGTGAGCTGCTTCTTGATACTCATTCTGCATGTTAATCCCCTTTAAGTTTTCGTCGAAAATATCCTTGTACCTTTTGAGTTGTCCACCCGGCCTCCTTTTACCGTCTACAAGCTCACCGTAAAGCAAAGATTTTGGTATGCGGTATTCTGCTACTTCAATACTCTCGCAGTTAGCTTTTTCAAGGACCGATACGACCTTTGAGACACGGTGGAACCATTTGATTCTTAAGAGTTGTCTAAGGTGTCTCTGTTGCAACTTGTTTAATGCGTTCATATGTCGGCGGTACGGCACCCAGGTTTCGCTCCCATATAACATGGTGGGGATTATTATTGCTCGGTACACTACAAATTTAGTTTCGTTTTTGTGCTCAAATTATGATTGTAGAAAACCCTGTCTTGTAATTTCCAGAATGCTCTTGAGGCGCTGCTAATTCTGTGCTGAATTTCAGAGTCGATATTGACCTTTTCCGAAATCAAACTGCCGAAGCGATAGAGAGTTTGAAGTTTTGTAATGACTTTTGTATGTGTTTTGGCTCTGAGTCTTTCTATGTTGAACAGACCGCCGCCGCCGTCGTATCTGTATCTATTGCCCAATCCTCTCTCCTGTAGTTTACTGTCCACTATAATGGAGAGCGCTGCCATGAATATGTTAAATAAGAGAGGCGCTAAGATACATCCCTGCCTAACTCCTTGCTTTTCGACATAGTCTTGTCAAGAGACTTCTTAAAGTAGCAATTTTGAAACTAATCCCTTTTAGATTCATTGCACAAGGTCGGTAGATGTTTTCTTTAATTCATCATACATAATCAAAAGCAAGAAAGCTACCATGGTACTTATATGTGTTAACGTCAAAAAATGTTGGATAGCAGTTGAATAATGACAGCTATATTATCTACCCACTAATACTCCTTAATAATTATTTGACAAAATATTATACCTACACCTTTATTAGTCACCGAGAAAACAAATTCTATCTTTAAAAAATAAAATAAAATTACGTGTTAAAAAATCAAAAAATGATATTCATTTTAGTTTCATTTACTGTTAAAAAATATTTATGAATATTATTAAGTGGGTCGTTGCATAGATTAATTTATTTTTTTCTTTGAGCGATGAACCAATTTTTGAAAGATTCCAAACTAAGAATTATAGAAAATTCTGTTTTATAACAATGTCGTTAGACAACTTTCTAAACTAATTTACATTTCAGGCTCTACTAAATTTTCTAAAATTTAAACCAGTTATTATCTATATTAATTCTCCTGTCCCTGTCACTAATTTTAAGATATACTTATGCAAATTTTGGGTGACATTATAATTTTGGTAAAATTTTGAAATTGTTACACATTTATCTATAAATAGAATACAGTCTATAATATAAATAGAAATCATTATTAATTCCATGTATCCATAACTGATAAATTATAAAATACTTAGAATAATGATGGGTCTAAAAAAATAGTTAAAAATAGTCTAATATTCTTTCTATATTTGTTATTGCATTTATTGTAGAACTTTTGTAGAGAATTTATAGTGAAACTTACACATTGTATTACTTTTTATATAAATCCAAAGTATCCAAAACTAAGATTACTGCACACTGCTCACCATCTTGTGTGTAAAATGGTGCAAGGGCTACTTTATGGATAAAGACATTGGCGTAAAGGTCCATTTTTCCGGATTATTATAGCTGTGGTACCAGATGGTAGAATGTCTCCGTGGTGAAGAAATACAAATATTATATAATGACGAATAATAATGAATAATAATGAGTAGTTGTATATTTAAAATAAGTTTTAAACAAATTAAAATTTAAATCTACCAGTACTAACCTCCTCTAGGAAATGCGAGACTTTATTGTTGGTGGGGAAGTTCCTGGTCAAGTGGTCAGGCGCTACGAGGAATCCCCTCTAACCCTTAGACTGGGTGTAACGATCATCTCACTGTCTTGTCCCAGGTTGGAGTGTTGTGGCCAGGAAATTGCACCAAAACGTATAACGATGCCGGATAGGACTACCCTGCCCGTCATGCCAGGCACCCTCTACTGTCTGTGGTCATGTATCATGGGATGGGGGGGGGGGGTCTTGGCTTAACCGCCAGGATCAAGAGGAGACAATCTCACAAAAAACCTTAATCCTACGATGGCGGGACCAGGTCAAACGTATGCGTGGCTGAATTGAAGACTAGCCTCTACTGGTCTCAACCTCGGGGCACCAGAGGGCAACAGATTATATTCTTTTCTAACTTACTTACGGGGATCTGTAGAAGTGGACCGACTAACCCTTGCGGTATATCACCAGCTTTGCTAGTACTCCAATGTAAGGATATCGAGTTGGCGAGTCATCAGCTCGAGGGAGGAAGGCTATAGTCACGTCCCCACGATAAAAATTGACCTCAAATTCGAGGAGAAATTAGAGAAAGAGGGATATATCCTCTATTAGAGATTTGGGACAACACCGGTATCAGGTCTAAGGAGAGACCAAGTTAAAGAGGTGGAAAAAATGGAGACAGATTGTCCAGCCTCCATCTCAAGGACGGAGACAAGCTCCTTAACTGTTAAGGTCATGGAGGGCTAAACCGTAACCGTGGAAGGGTGTATACCCTCGTAGGAGGTAGATATCCACTCCTCGGAGGACTGGAACATGTTGGAGAAAGGAACAGTTGTCAGAGGAAGATGGAAAATACCCTGTCCCCTACAACAAGAAACTACATGCATGATGAGTTATAACTCAAGAAAGGGGGACACATTAGGTATATTTTTAAGAGTCCATTTCACTAGTCCGAAAAAGTAGCAAAATAAGCGTTCGGCATTTAACGTTTTATGTAAAACTGGTTAGGTATTTTTACACAAATGAAGAAGGAAATTAAAGATAAAGGATTATATTATATCCTTATTGTAGCACATTTTTAGACAACTTCTTTATTTTTAAGATTTTGCTGGTCAAACATCAACAAAATATTTCTTATGTTTGGACTAAATTTTCTCGAAAATAAAGACATAATTTAAAATTCCGTAACAGTACGTAAATATATTGAAGTTTTGTGATTACAGTCATATATATAATTTATATGGTTTTGTAACAAATTGTACGCTAATTTATGGCAAATGCTGAAGCTCTGCAAACCTTAATCAAGCCTTAATTAAAGCACATGTGTTTGGAATTTTAGGTGTGGCTTAACACAACAGGATCGGGCTAAGTCTTAGGCAGATTTCTGAAATATAATATATATTTCCTTCGCCCACACACCCGCTTTACCCGACCCATGAGAGCCACCCGAATGTACCAGCGGTGATTAACCCCCCTCCCACTCATTCCACATTCTTCTACCAATACATTCTACATTCTTCTACCGCGGAAATAAAAAATAAAGATGGGAATGTTTAAACCTTTCTCTCAACCTTCATTCTGAATTATATCTGCTAGTGGGTAAATGAATTTGTAGATATAATATGACTTTTTTTGAAACTTTGGTTTCGGAGATATAAATTTAATCGGACCTTTTAAAAAAAATAATTTTATTTTTCAGAAACTATTTGAGACAGAGTTTACCAAAAATGTTTCTATATCTACTGGTGGGTAAATGAATTTGTAGATAGAGTATGATTTTTTTTGAAACTTTAGTTTTGCAGATGTAAATTTAATCGGACCTCTTAATCATTTTAATCCTTGAATAGGGGAAGGATTTTTTCATCAAAAGTTGGTTGGAGGTCAAATTCTTTCATCCTTTATCATTATTGTACACTTTGGACGAAATTTAATTTAAGGGCAATCTGCACTTATCACTTTGAATGATTCCTCCAAAACGATCATTAAAAGTGACAAATGTAAACGAGCCTTAATCTGATCCTATTACTTTCACTTTTCACTACAATAAATCTGTAAAATTACTTTTAGACGAGAATCTGACATGGATGACTTAATAAATTTGCTAAAGTTATCTTTAACCATTAATTGAATAGTTACACTTTTACATGCACTGGTGATTTCACAGATGACTTCCTTTAAAAATTAATTTATCAGGAACTATTACATCAACCGTGAAAAAAACCTGCAATTTTCCGATATTTTATATGACTCAATATTTACTAATACTATTAACATTCAAACATTTTTAAAATAGAAAACCAGGTAGAAGTAGTACAATTTTTAGCGAAATTTGATATTTCATGTACGTTCATTTGTAATAATTGATGTCCACCGTAAATCGATAACATACTAGAACTAGCTTCACAAAAATATGGAGAATAAATGACAACTGTCCGGATCATCTGGTTCATCAGTTATCCATAGAAACCATTCTTTGGTTCAGTTTAAAATATATTTTCAAATACACTATTTCGTCACTGAAACGTGATAATCTGCTAACTCCATTTTTGATTTTAAGTGAATAATACGTTTAATATATCATTTTTGGGGAGGTAAAAGTTTTAACAAAATATTGAATTTTATTATTCTCCAACAAATATTATTGTTCTCTTTATCATATTAACGCATGAACATACTTGCTGCATGTGTACAGGGTGGCTCAAATTCGACGTTTTTAAATGGAAACACTTTTTTCTATAGGAGATAGACAAAAACTAATATCGGTGTCTGGGGCTCAATTTTTGTCAAAAATATGATGGTGAAAACCGCATATCGATATCTGTTACTGTTTCGGAGTTAGGGGTGTTTTTCAAAAATATGCATTTTTAACAAATCGCTGTAACTTTTTTGCCATGGAAAGTTTTGTATTTTTATGAAAACATTTCCAACGCATCTTTTTACGTAGAATTTAATGGTTTAAGTATATATTTTTTTAAATTAATAATTTAAGAATTATCAATAGAAAATTTGATTTTTTATATGGGACGCCCTGTATATTTTTAATTTATTAAAAAGAATTTAAAATTACCTTTTCAAAAATATAACACACTTGATATTTTGCTCGATTCCTCTTCGAGATATAGAGTATAAAAAAATTCGCCCGCTTTAAAATAAGTAGGCTTTGAACCTTAGATTAACAATCTTTGAACGGCACCGGCTGTAATGCAAAAAAAGCTCTGAGCATCAATTAAAACGAAAATAATATATACGTCTTCTGTTATGGGCAGACGGGGCAGTTTTTGAACATTTCTCGCGGAATTCATTAACTCAGTGGGGGTGAAAGATACCCTCTGCTAAGTATTTCTAATTCTTGTCTAGATTATACGGAAGAATAAGGAACCTTTATTCTTCCGCAAATATATCCATAGGATAAGATCCATGGGCACTAACTCAGGCGGCCTCGACGGCCAACGGCTGGGATCTTGGTTAGCTATTCAATTATTCTTGAAATTGGCTGCAAAAATTTGCTGATAACTTCAGCGTTCAGAGCCGGTGCGTCGTCTTGCTGGAAAAATATGTTTTCGAGTTCCATTAAGGGCATATCATCAATAAGGGGTCCAAAACCCACTTAGCCTTAAAAGTGGCAAACTTTTCAAAATTCTGTATTTCGAAGGGGATTATAACAAAATATCAAGTGTGCTATATTTTTGGAAAGGTAATTTTAAATTATTTTCAGTTAATTAAAAATATAGAGGGTGTCCCAAATAAATAATCAATTTTTCTGTTGATAACTCTTAAATTATTAGTTTTAAAAAAATTATACTTTAACCATTAAATTCTACGTAAAAAGGTGCTTTGGAAATGTTTTCATAGAAATACAAAATTTTCCATAGCAAAAAAGTTATATATATATATATATATATATATATATATATATATATATATATATATTATATATATATATATATATATATATATATATATATATATATATATATATTTGTTAAAAATGCACATTTTTGAAAAACACCCCGTAACTCCGAAACGGTAACAGATATTGATGTGCGGTTTTCACCATCATGTTTTTGATGAAAATTGAGCTCTAGACACCGATATTAGTTTTCGTCTATTTCCTATAGAAAAGGATGTTTCCATTTAAAAGCGTCGAATTTGACCCACCCTGTACATATTTTTTGTACCCTTTTTTTTCTCCTCTCTAAAATTAGGAATAATGGAGTTAACAGTTAATCACATTTCACCTACGATTTGTAATTATTATAGTTGGGGGTTGGAACCTGTGGTGTTAAACAGCAAAATAAAACACTAATTCACCCCAATACACCAAAACACTTTTACTTTTGTACTGGACCCGCGTTTCGCTAACCATACTAGCATCATCAGCAGATTATTAAAACTAAACTAATATCTACAATTTGAGCGCTTATATACGTATTGCTCAGTGGGCACCGAGTGGACGTGACAGAATCTAGCCAACCGAGTCAGAACCAACCGAGCGTTACAATTATATTGAAACTAGAGCAAACTATAGACCGGACACTGAGCATATTAAAGGACACTGCAGTTGATGGGAAAGATTTGCGTATAATTAAGAACCTGTACTGGTGAGGGAATGACGGAGTTACAGATGAACCTCAAATCCAACGCGGCGTTCGACAAGGATGTGTCCTGTCTCCGCTGTTGTTCAACCTATATTCCGACAGTCTTTAAAGAGACTTTATATGAAAAAGAATTCGGGGTCAAAATCAACGGTGAACTGATTAACACCATTCGCTATGCTGATGATGCTATTTTGTGCGATGATCTCCTGGGTCTCCAAAATCTCATAGATTCAGTTAATGCGATGGGACTGAATATAAACTTTTCTAAGATAAAGTTCATGGTCTTCGGCCGCCAGCCATACCTCAACGCGTCACTACAGATAAATGGACAAAACGTTGAGACAGTATCCAATTTTAAATACCTTGGATGCTACATCACCGAGCAACTTGACCCGTTTAAAGAAATTAGATGCAGGATTGAATCGGCTCTTACAATATTCCAGAAGATGAGATCACTATTTTGTAACTATAGTCTGAACTTCAATCTGAGACAAAGAATGATTAAATGTCACATCTGGTCTGTGCTGTTACAAAGGAACTGAAATCTGGACACTCAAAGCTACCACAATCAACCGTCTGGAAGTATTTGAAATGTGGTTATATAGACGAATGCGAAGAATACCATGGGTGGCTATGCAGAGAAATGAAACAGTCTTAGACAGGGCAAATGCTGTTCGTGAACTTTTGATAACAGTTAAATGCCGAGAGCTGTCATCCCTCGGCTATGTTCTTAGAGGAATGCGTTACCGTATCCTACAACTAATAATGAACAGTAAGAAAACAAATCTCCTGGTTGAAGAACATCCGTGAATGGACAGGCATTCATAGCGCCCAACAATTGTTTAAAGTGGCTGAAAACAGGGATCAGCTCGCCATCTTGATTGTCAACGTCAGGGGGACCTGCCATGGCACAGTAAGAAGAAGAAGATTTGTAATTATTCAAGAATTTTAGAATATTTATGTAATCAATCGTTTATTTCTAATTAAAACTAAAGGAATTGAACTATATGCACATCGAACCGTACACTGGGTGTTTAATATTACCAATAATTAGAATCTTAAGGTCATTATTTTATTAGTCCCATGATCTTTCGCAGGCAGGCTCACACAAAGAAAGCCAAGCCAATATTAAATCACGCGTGTACCCTTTACGCGTCGTTCGCTCTAATCCCATTAATACACTTTTTCATCGCTTCGAACTCTTTAATAACACGTATGTAATAGCATTCGAACCGACTGAAAAAGTAAGAGTAGGCGTACCGAGTGGGGTTCACTTCAACGGTCTAGCAACTCTCTAAACCTCGATTGACTTTAACACTTCAGTCACAATTTCGCACTCGATTGACAATGGTACTACTATTTCGTCGATGAAATACGTAGAGATTCGTCGTCGAGTATTTTCTTTTTCGGTTAGCGCGCCAACGGTTTCGGTTTTCTGGTGTGGCATTTCTAGTGCGTTTCGCGCGTTTTTGTTTCCGTGGTTGGCCGGCCTGGGATTCGTCGCATCGTTCGGCGCCTTTTTGGTGAGTTTCGAAATTTATCTTTGAATATTTTCTTTAAATGACTTATGATATAATATTCATATTCAATTGAATAGGTAAACAATAAACTTTAATTATAAACATTTACATAATAAAATAAAACTAGACATATATTCATGAATTTGATTTATTGTATAATATATAATATAAATGTATTAAACTAAAAATACTGAAAATGTGTTACACCTTTTGATTATCTTCGCGCGCCGTTTTTGTTTTCTAGTGTGACATTACTGAATTTAAATTGGCGTGTATTTGTTTACGCAGTTGGTAACCCAGGAATGCGACGTATCGTTAGGCACTTTTGGTTGGTTTCATTAGGGCGCCCACGGTGGGGGGGAGGCATGGCCCCCCCTAGTCAGCATAAATAATAAATAAAAAAAGACCTCAAACGAAAACCCACAAAAAAAACCGTTGGAAAAGCTTTAATAGAAATTATTTTAGCGATTTCTTCTTTCTATAGAAATTATTATAGCTATTATTTTAAAAAAATTTTTTTTAGCTTTATTTTCATAATTTTTCTAACAAGCTGTAATAGTTATGTCAACTTTAATTCGTAAACCCAGTTTGTTATAAACTTTAGTATTTGCCATATAATACAGGGTTAATTAACGGGTTGTTTTTTTACCCTGCCATTCACCTGCAGGTCATTTCGCTCTTATAAATTAATCAAAGCTTGTATTGACATGAATCATGAATCAAAAAACAAGTCGTCATGGTTCTGATCGTAAAATTACATTTTAGAAAAATTTACAAACGAAATTATTGTACAGGGTGTTTTAAAGTTAGGGTAAAGAACAACCCCTCAATTAATCCTGTATAATATGCCAAATACGAAAGTTTATTCTTATAAACTTAGTTTACAATTTAAAGTTGATATAATTATACAGGGTTGTTCACCACATACGACACGGTGTATTCTAGCTAAACGATTATATTTTTACAAATTTTAAGTTTTGGGTTCGTTGAAGGACTATTAGAGGTACAATTTAAAATTATTTTTACAAGATACAGAGTGTCCCAAATAAGTAAAAAATATTATAGTTGTATTTTTTTAAATGGAACACCCTGCATATTATTCTATTTTTGGATTCTATGATTGAAATAAAGGTAAATTTGATTAAGGTTTATCACACTTAAACCTTACCGTTTCTGAAATATTTTCAATTTTATGAAATTGCAGTTAAAATTTTAAGGCTTAATTTCTCCAAGGGTATCAAAGTTTATAATACTAAATATTTACTGAAGATTATTTATTGATCAGATATTGTGTTGCAATAATAAACATTTTACTACCTTATACAGAGTGTCCAAAAATTTATATTAAATAATTACTAGCTTTAAACGGCTATAACTTGTTTAATTTAAATGGAACACCCTATATATTTTACGTGAATCAGATGCACAATGTAATTGTCTATCATTGTGTTATACCATTTTTACCCATCCCTTCAAGTTTTCGTAGAAAATGTGTTTCCTAATAATTTAGACCTCATTTATCAATATACCTATGGAATATTGACATTTCAGATTTTTTTATAGCACCATATATGTACAAAATATACAGGTGGTAAATATTGCAACCCATTGGCATATAAAAAAAACTATTTAAATCTTTGTAATAGAGTATACCAATTAAATATCCCACCATTATTTTCGACCAAAAACACCAAAAATTTTAGTTAATTACATACTTTTAAATTGTTTTAATTAATAAGCTGTTCTAAATAAATATGCATTTGGCTCAGAAATCAATATAATAATAAGTTATGAAAATGAACGTCTCTGTTTTTAAAAATAAGCATTCGTCAAAAAATGAAATACAATATATAAAGTGTTACTTTTTACCACACTGTCTAATACACACACAAAATTCAGTTTTTTTGTATTTGGAGCAATTATTATTAATCAACGTAAACAGTCAATTAATGTAGTTTGAATACTGGGATCATATTAATTGGTCCTCTTTAACAAAAAATATTTAAACAGTTTTTTTATTTTTTAATTAAATAAGCGAACTATAGCGACAATATTAGTATCTGTATCCTTTGAAAATTTGTTACATCTTTAAAAATAAGCTAAAATATCAATTCCATGGGTATAGTAATAATTGAAGTCTTAATTATAAGAAAATGCATTTTATACGAAAACTTGAAGAGATGGGCAAAAAATGGTATATTACAATTTCATAGACAATTACATTCTGCATCTGATTTACGTAAAATATATGGGGTGTTCCATTTAAATTAGACAAGTTATTGCCGTTTAAAGCTAGTAATTATTTAATATAAATTTTTGGACACTCTGTATAAGGTAGTAAAATGTTTATTATAGCAACACAATATCTGATCAATAAATAATCTTCAGTAAATATTTAGTAATAAAAACTTTGATACCCTTGGAGAAATTAAGCCTTAAAATTTTTACTGCAATTTCATAAAATTGAAAATATTTAAAAAACGGTAAGGTTTAAGTGTGATAAACCTTAATCAAATTTACCTTTATTTCAATCGTAGAATCCAAAAATTGAATAATATACAGGGTGTTCTATTTAAAAAAATACAACTATAATATTTTTTACTTATTTGGGACACTCTGTATCTTGTAAAAATAATTTTAAATTGTAGCTCTAATAGTCCTTCAACCAACCCAAAACTTAAAATTTGTAAAAATCTAATCGTTTAGCTACAATACTCCGTGTCGTATGTGGTGAACAACCCTGTATACAGGTTACTAAAAAATTCATGAGAATGGAGCTTAAAATAACAATGGTAGAGGAGAGCTGTACCTCTACGCCATCGCGCAGCGTAATAAAAAAATAAACATTTATATAACTTTAAATATTAATTTCAGAATAGCTTCATAAAGACTGGATTAAAAAAGTGATTCAGAAGTGATTTCAAAAGAGACTAAAACATATAAATGTATCTGAATAAAACTAAAAGATCGCGCACACTATACCTACACGGACCGGCACGGACCAGACCAGTAAAATCTACCGATAAAGGTGACCGTGTTATTTAATAGAGTAGAGCACACTAGACCAGTACCAGCACGTACCGCCACAAGCCACGACCGTCAAAACAGGTCGTGTCGGTCAGGGACAAATATGACCGGCAATATTTATGCCTGGTCGTGCTGGTCCGACCTAATGTGCGCACCGGCGAACCAGCACACCTCCACAAACATGCAAATATTGAAGGGTTTGTCAGTATTTCGAGTACGCTAGCTGGCTCAAGTTGCATGATGTAGGTTAGATTTCGTTTATTTTTGTTCGAACCTTTAAATCGTTTTAAATATGAATGAAAAAAAGCTTATTTTACTGGTACAAAAGTATTCAGAGCTGTGCGATACGAGCCAAGCATTTTATATATAGAGACCAAGAAAGAAAAGATGCAATATGGGAGTCGATAGCAAAAAAAAATAATCAAATTTGATTTGTGACATTCGAAAATATTGGAAAAACTTTTCTTCGAATCTTTTTAATTCAGGAAACAAATGATGAAATTCGCCATATTGCTTTCTCTTTTGATTTATAGGGTGAACCCAAAATCTTCTTTTTTTCTTAGCTTCCTTTTCTTCCTCCTCTTCTTCACACAACATGGCTAAAATAATAATTTCTTCCACTGAACTACTCATTTTCAATACTTCTATGTTGCACGCTCTAGTAGTTGAGCCTTGACAACTGTACTTTTTTCGAAACTCTCGCTTATGTTGCTGGTCTGTGGCGGTAAAGTGTGCGACGTCATGCAGGATGCAGGTTTGTGCTGTGCTGGTCCGTACTGGTCCGTGTAGGTATAGTGTGCGCGATCTTTAAACATATCTTCATACATACACATGAATGCAGGATATTAAAAATCTTAAGTGGAGCACGATGGGGTACTAAAATGGCCGATTTAATTTCCGGTGCCAGTGCCATTCTAGTTTTATTCAAAACCTATATAAATATAATGTAGAGTAGACTCAATAATTTCTTAATTTTGTTATATATCGTCAATAAATGTTATATTAGTTATTAAAATGATAATAAAAAAATATTTTTATCAAAAAGATTATATTATTAAAATAGATTATAATAACCTTGCAGTCAAATATTGTTCTTTTAACCTCTTTTAATGCGAAGTGTACAAGATAGCCGACGGATAAACCGCTGCTCGAATCGTGTACACCAAATGGAATTTTTTCTCAAAAAATTCCAAATAATTCCAAAAAATACCAAAAATTCCAAGAATTACCCCTCGAAGATAGCTTAATAGCCGTTGCAAAAAACTCATCGCAACCTTATTAAAATATTTTGAACGGGAAAGAAATAGTAATAGCCCTTTATGTCCCTTAAGCGCTGTTAAGGTGGTGAGTTTTTTTAATGATAATAATAAATGTTTATACAGGGTGACCCAGAAATTAGTGCAAGTATTTTAAGGGGTGGTAGATCTCGATAAAAGAAACATATTTTCTCTTTACCGTTTTTCAAATAAGTCCAAAATAACGGAGTTATTTTATTTTGAAAATTTCCAAAACAAAAATTTTTTGCTAAAATTTTGAGAACCACTGGATCTTTTCTGGATTTTCTTTCTTGAAAATTTAATCTAATATCTATGTTGCCATATTACCAAGAAATTATGTTTTTTAACTAAAAACTAAAAAAAATTCCAAAAAATTTTTCAAAAAATTTCGAATTTTCAATTTTTTTTTCGCGAAAAAAACGTCATAGGCTTGTTTCTGGGGTTGAACTATACTACCAGTTAATATACTTGCATTTATTTCTGGGACACCTTGTATATTTATAATTAATTTATTTTTGTTTCTTAAAATATTTTGATTAAAAGAAAATACGTCAAGTGGGCAACGCTTTTTTTAAGCTTAATCACGTGACAAAAAGTTTATTTGGTATGATCCTTTGGTATGATCTATAGTAACTTAGCAATAAAAGGTTATTCCCTTATTTATTTTGATTTTTGACCGAATTTCTACCGCACGCTGGGTTGTCAACTATTTCACAGTCTTTTACTGGAATTACTAATAATGTCGCTGCTCATTTAAGTTATGACACAATATCGTTCTAGATTTACTATCTCTGAACAAAACAAATCGTAGAATAAATAAAAAAAAATAGAATAAGCTCAGAAAAGCTTAAGAAATTCCCAAAATTTCAAGTCCAGTTCAAAAATATCAATTGAAACGTCAAACAAAGCTGTCAAAAATGATGTGTAAAGTCTTTTAGTTTTCACTAGTATGGTATTACTGCATTTAAATTCGCGCTTTTTTGTTTCCGTAATTGACAGTCCTGGAATTCGCATCATTCGGCACTCTTTGGTCAGTTTCGAAATTCATTTCTGAAATATAAAGTGAGTGAATATAAAAAATATGTTTCGAATGACACATGTTACTGTTGTTTAGGATGTGTGTGATTTCGTCATTTAAAAAAAACTTTCGCTTTTCTATTGAGGTATTTTTACCAGCCAGATTCAATGTTAAATTCTCAACGATATTTGCGAATGTGTAATGTAAACAACGTTACGTTGTAGGATATACTTAATGTGTAGATATTATGAATGGCACAATAACTACGGAATTTTTGATAGATATGCCAAATTTTGGTTAAAATCATATACTGATTTTTTTCAAATCTTAAGCAAAAATATTTACAAGAAAAAAAAATGCAATATGACAAGTTGTAATATTATCCTAAGTTGTATTATATATTTATATCTAGATTAACAATATATCATGCACTATCAAAATTTGAAAAACGACATACAGGGTCCGGCAATAGTGCGTCGGGCCTCTGTATATAGCTACTAGAATTAAAATCTTGGGAATTTTGTTTAAGGGTAAACGTAAAGTATGTACTAGGGTACTATGATTTTTTTAAATGGAACACCTTGTATATTATTGCATTTTTGGCTTCCTTTCGGATCACTTGACATAAGATATGAGTAAATATACTTCTATAGTTCCAGAGATAGTAAATAAATAAAACATATATATTTTTCAGTCTTTCTTAAAAAAATATTAAAAATACAAGAACTGTCCTGAAATCAAAACTTTATTAGGCATTTACTTTGGATGGTCTGTATTTACTTTGCTATAAACATGGTAATCGTAAATCATACAGGATGTTACGCCGTTACGCCAAACAAAATTCGCCAAACTTTCTAAAATATAAAATTATTTTTCTTCGTTTTTTTTTTAATGGAAAAACAACCGAGTAACCGAGTATATTATTTTTTTAATAGATGAGGAATTAAAAAAATAACATTTTTTGTATTTAGAGTATTTCAAAATTTTAACGGTTTTGCAGATATCAGCTGTTTTATGTTTCATATGGCATTTTCCACAGTAAATCTTTATCAAAGCCACCCAATGATTTTTCTCTCGTATTTTACCGTTGAAAGAGCCATATGAAATTATGCTGCATGTATCTGCGAAACCATTAAAAATTTTGAAATACATTAAATATAAAAAATGTTCATTTTTTAACTCTCCATCTAATAAAAGTATAATATACAGGGTGTCTCGATTAAAAAAAAACAAAGAAAAATTATTTTATATTTTAGAAAGTTTGCCGTAGAAGTTTGAACACCCTGTATGATTTAAGATTGCGATATTTATAGCAAAGTAAATATAGACCATTTAAAGTAAATATCTAATATATTCTTGTTTTTAAAAATTATATATAATAACTAGTTGAAGCATGACGCATCCGCCACGACATGACATCAGGAAAAAAATACTTTTTGTTTTTTTTTAATTACATGAAAAACAAATAATCCGGCGACGACAGTTTTTAGAAGAGCCAATTAGCTATCTTTTAGTAAAAAAAAAACAACTTTCTAGAGCAAGTTGTTACTTCAGTAGAGACGAAACAGATCAACATTAGCATTTTATATACATATGCGTGTACCAGCGACTTTGTTCGCGTCGAATTAATCATTTGTAATGGTGATGATAACGCAAAGCAAGAATTTCCATTAACATACAAACTGGATAAAATTTTCTCACATTTATGTCAGCATGAGAAAAAAACAATATGGCGATATTATTATATAACTTGGTAATATTTGGGTAGTTTCATCTCGTTGGAATTTGACTTTCGAAAAATCCGTTTGCCAAAAATAAGCTTTTTACGTCAAGCAGTTTAAGCAGAATCGTGGTTAAGAAACTACCCAACTTTTTTGAACACCCTGTATGATTTTTTAAAAAATTCCAAAATATGTAAAAAACCAAATAAATTATGCTTGTCCAAGCGTTTTCCCGAAAGACTAACCGTTTTTTAAATAACAAATATTGTAATATTATTTGAGGGGCGTTTTTACCCTCTTGGAATTTGAGATTCGAGAAACCCCTCCTTATCGAACCTCTACACCCCACAGTCAATCCGTTTGCCAAAAATCAACTTTAAACGTCAAGCAGTTTAAGCCGAATCGTGATTACTCAATGGTCATATTTTATGAAACACCCTGTATAAATTTTTAAAAAATCTTAAAATATGTAAAACAACAAAGTAAAATATACGTGTTTAAGAGTTTTTCCGAAAAACTCACCGGTTTTTAAATAAAAAATATTTTAATATTTGAGGGATAGTTTCACCCCCTTAGAATTCGAGTTTCGAAAAATCCCTTCTTAACCTCTACACCCTAAAGTCAGTCTGTTTTCCAAAAATCAGCTTTTTACGTCAAGCGCTTTAAGCAGGATCGTGATTACCAGCTTTTTCGAAACACCCTGTATACATTTTTAAAAAATCTTGAAATATGTAAAAAACAAAATAAAATATACGTGTTTAAGCATTTTTTCGGCAACTTGACCGTTTTTTAAATAAAAAATATTGTAATATTTGAGGGGTGGTTTCACCCTCTTGGAACTGGAATTTCGAAAAATCCCTTCTTATCGAACCTCTACACCCTAGAATCAACCTGTATGCCAAAATTGAGCTTCTTACGTTGAGTGGTTTGAGCAGGACCGTGATTAATCAGTATGTCAGTCACTTAAATATATTAGTATAGATGTCGATACCGTATGATCGAAAAAAAAGGGCGTCCAGTTGGCTGGAAAATGATGATCGATGACGTTTCCCATATAAATTTACATATAAAATGACAGCGATCTTCATTTCATAGCCATTGCTGACGCTTTTTTTTTTCGATCATACTGTATATGTTAGAGCTCTTAAAATACCTATGATAAGGCTATGATACAAATCAGACATCTTTCTATTTAATATTTTTAAGTATCTTTTTTACGTTTTAAATATTTAATTAAATAATAATTTAGTTTAAAAAAGTTTATAAAATATAAAGTATAGCTGTCAGATATAATAGGATATCTGCGGTGATATATTCACTGAAGACAGAAGGCATGCTTAAGGGATAGATAACAAAATATTGGTTGAAAAAAAGCCAAATAAGCTCGATAAACTATCAATTACATTGATATTAGTGCGTTTTCTGAGTACAGTGAGTGAAAAATAATTTTCACCTTTTCTGCAACTATGTTTGTGAAACATTTTGTCAAGGTTAGAAATAAAATACTTTTACTTCTCCAAGATTTCTTATTCTATTTTGTTAAGAACAATTTAATCACAATCTATTTTTGCTGCGCTAAAAATTAGCCTTCTCAAAATAGGTTTATTACAAAAATAAAACTATATTAAGATTTCTTTTTGTTTTAATATATATAAAGAATATAATGAACTTGTAAAATATAAGGATATATTAAAGCGGCGTTTTTATGGGTCATTTATATTTACATGAACCATAAAAATTTCGTATAGTATTTAATTATTTTTGAAGGTCCTCGGTTTGTAATTAAGAAAAAAAAGAAAAAGTAAATATCAAATTTATTAAGTAAACTTAAATGAATATAATTTGATTGTGTGTCGAAAAGGTACCTAAGTATGCTTAGTTTGCAGAGAATATGTTTAATATAGGTATTTCTATTACATTTTAAAATTGGTAAACTACAAAATTCAAGGTAATTTTACTTCATAGGTAAATGAACATTTTAATTTTTCAAGTTCTTGTTTCAACAATTCTCAAGTTCTTGTTTTACTTTTTTTTGTTTGAAAAATATTCCAAAAGTTGTAATTAATTCAATTATCCGTTTATTTAAGGAATATATAATTTAGTGCTTCAAATTTTAATTTTTTATTTCGACCGATGTCACAAATTACCTATAACAGATGCGAAAGAAAGCGACTGCATCGGAAACCGTTCGGCAAACCCGACACGCTATTGAGTGGTGTAAATACACCAGTCGTTTAGTCCGGAAACCCATGCTGTGTCGTATTCGCTTGTTGGAGTGACATAGTGCGTGGTTATATGTTTCTTTTTAAAAACGCGTGTAGGATTTTTGTTGAACTTTTGAACTGTTATTTCTAAGTTTTGGTAATTTGTATATCTTATTTAAAATGGGATACAAATGTGTTTATTTATAAGGAAAAATAAGATATTTATAGTATAAAAAATTAATTTATTTAACAAAATTTAATTAACAATGTGACAAAATAGTTACCTTGCTATTGGTTCTATTGGACTTTTTTCGACTATATAAATCTTTATTTGTAAACTTTAATACATCAAATATTTTCAATCTAATAAATCATTGAGGAAATTGCTCACATGGGTGGTCAAATTCTATAGTTTTCATTATATCAAACAGCCTCTGAGAAATGTTTTTAACTCAAAATGCCTTTAATTATGTTTGACTACATCATTAAAAAGGGTCTTCAAATACATCAATGTGATATTTGTCTAAAATTTGCAAAAGAATCCGAATCTCTGGATAACTCGAAATTATTTAACCATTTATTATTCGCCTTTGATCATGAAAGTGGAAAAATTTGTTCATTTTATTTACAGGCTGGAAAAATTATTTATATTAAATTTTGATGAATTTTGCACTGAAGAAAACATTCAGAGGCTGTTTGATATAATGAAAACTATAGAATTTGACCAACCATGTGAGAAATTTCCTCTTATTTACATCATTATATTATTTATTAGATTGAAAATATTTTATGCATTAAGTTTACAAACAAAGATTTATATAGTCGAAAAAGTTTTTTTTCCTAAACTCTTACGAACTGATATAATATGACGAGTAATCTATTAAATTACTGTGAGATTATATGCCTCGATAACATATTGGTGCAGATTATTTTCACCCAAACAAATAATAATCCAAACTATATATTGATGCGGATTGTCTATGAACTCTTTCTGAAGGTCACAGAAACCTGAACGCGGAATTCGGTGTTCTTTCGCATCTGTTATAGTTAATTTGTGCCGATGTGTACTACCAGTCATGACCTATGCCTGCAAAATCTGGATTCTTAAAACGGACATTATAAGGAAACCGCAGGTCGCACAATGCTCAATGGAACGAAATATGCTGGGAATAACCAAGAAAGAGCGTCAAAGAATAGAGTGGATACGACACAAGACCCAGGCAATAGATGTCATCCACAGAACCAAATCTTTCAAGTGGTAATGAGCAGGACACCTGGCAAGAAGGACAGACAACAGATGAACCACAAAAATTTGAGCATGATACCCACGAGGAATTAGGAGACCTCGAGGAATACCAAACCCGAGATGGAACCATGTTATTAGGAATTTAGCAGGAATAACTTGGGCCCGCATATCCAAAAATAGACAACAATGGGCCCAACCAAAGGCCCAACTACAAAGAGAGTATCTAAATATGTGAGGGAGGCTACACCATAATTGAAAATGGTTGAATAAGCTGAGAACGATGATGATGATGATGATTATACCTTATCAAAAATACTTCAAATAATTCATTTTTTTAAATACCTAAATAATGGTACATTGAAAAAAAATATCAATTAGTTTATACATCTGGTATTTAGGTTTTTCTTTACTAAGTTTAAGTTATTGGTACAAAATTAATATAATTTACTGTAGGAGGTACTTCAAGTTAAGTACTGCATTATAAAGACACTGTACCAGCAGTGTACCATAATTAATTACAAACTTTACCAAACATACTAATATTAGTCATCAAAGAATTAATGAATTATTAATTAATCATGGTTATTACTATTTACATATAAAGGAAAGAGGCCACATTTTCCAAAGAAGTATTGTTTGTTTCTATTAATTAATATTTTTTCAACCCCCTGTAGGTGTTTCTATGCAATTAATTTGTATCTAAATGAGATTCTAATTTTTTTTAATGAAATACTTTTGTACATAAAGTTTATTCTTCTAGTTTTAATGGTTGACATGAACTTCTTGAGCGCGACATTATAATAAAAATAGGATAATACTCTTAATTTTAAGTAAGAAGTTGGGTAGGCACGTACCCTGTACCCTTTAGCACCAGCTGCGTCTGAACAAAAGTAAGACTGTTTCTAAAATATTTCTGAAAAAAAAACAGATTAAACAGTATTTATTTATTTATATAATAGTTATTTGGGAAAAATTAAGACATTAAAAAGTATCGGTCTGCTATAGGAGTCACTATACTTTCACTTTTGATCTTAAAACAGTGTGATATATTTAAATTTTAAGCGAAAGAATTTATGTTTTCGAACCACATTCTTTATACTATTTTAAACTAATAAGTTATGGAATGTATCAAATTTTAAATCGGTCTCATGTGCGTTTTCATATACCTACGTAACTATTTTCAAAATCAAAAAGCAGTTTAAGTTATTTTAAACAGATGTAAAATTACTAACATGGAAAAAATTATTAACAAGGAAATCTTAGCACTCGAATTTATAATGTGGAGCAATAAAGTATATTTTTTTTTTTACATGAAATAATGAATAATGTGTGTGCTCTATGAGTCTCACCTGTTGTATGGGGAAGGATTTTGAATGAATGATAAGCTAGAGCTTATACTGTTAAACTAGAGTTTAACTTGATATTGGAACATAGAAATATTATTGATTAGAGTTAGTCAGGTTCAGTACTGGGAGAATTGTCAGCTCAGGACTATGAAACACCCTCAAAAGGAAAGTTCCACTCCTCCAACTCCTAGTGGATAACATACCAAGAATGTATAACTTTGAGAAACACCTCACTGTAGTATTGAGCAATAAAAAGGATTGGAAGAGAGAAACGTTTGCTCAGCAGGTAAAAGACCATACTATAACGTGGTATACTGATACTTCCAAAACCAAAGCAGGGCCAAGAAGAGAAATATTTGAGCCAAAAACTAAATACTCCGAAATATGGGCACCCTACCCCAGCATCCTTTAAGCAGAAATATACACTATCGAATATGCGTACAACTTATCTCAGATAGCAACTATCGGAAACAAGAAATAATTAAAAGCATTAAAAGCGATCAACTCAGTAATAATCAAATTGAAGTTGGTCAAAGAATGTCTAGAGGAGCTAAACAAATTAGGCAAAATAATAATAAATAAGTCCTCCTACTCTGATAAAAGGCAATAAAAATCATACGATATAGCTAGAAAAGGAACGAACACTCCACTAACTTGACCAGAACCGTTCTGATTCCCAAGTGGAAACCAACTTAAAGGGAAACTCGTAGGACTTAGAAGACTCCATCTGTAACCTGGAATGGGTATCCTACAACGCTTTAAGATACTCGATGAATATTCCGAAAACGTACAACCGAGAAAAATCTTCCTTGAGCACCTCAGTAGATTGAAACTAAGAAATAACAGCGAATGTAGATTCTGTGAAAAAAATGGGGACAAACAAAACACCAGAACACCTCATTACTGAGTGCGCCGAGATGACAACCATTCGACTTATATCAAAGATGGAGAACTAACCTCTGTAAAACCATCTCGCTTTTGTCAAAGCCCTGAGACTGTATGATGAATTATAACTCATTATAACTCAAGAAAGTGGGACACACAATAGATCGATAGGGTCGCGGTGACAATAAGAGACGATATGGAAGAGCATTTGTCTATAATTAGGGTTTCACTACTTGACTTGACTTGACTTGAAATCAAGTCAGGTTCAAGTCAAGTAGTTACAATTTCAAGTACTTGAAAAATGAAACAATTGCTCACAACTACTTGATTTTTGTCAAGCTACTTGATTACTCGTCCTGTAGTCACTTGTTCCAAAGTTGTGTTGATTCAACTATATAGGCAAAATTAAACCATTTTTGTATGCAAATAGTTTCGAGATTTCATATTAGTATCACTTAATTTACAAATGTCACTTTGAATTTGCTGATGCGTCGTTTTTTAAAAAGCAAGGAAACCATATCACAAGGTGGATTATGATTCGGTCAAGTGCTTTATCTACATGTAGTTATGGTATGATAGGGATTTTGGACACACTTCACACTTGTAACTTCTACGCCGTTAAAGGGCCAAGTATTTTATTTTTATTAGTGTCAAGACTAACCATTGATGTTTTAAAACATCGATATTTTTCAACCGTTGTTTTATCAGCATCCATAATATTAAGTGATATTATCATCGATATTAGATAACCGATATCCAATCACTATTATAGGGTGCGCAGTGCAAAAAGATGCAATTAAGTAATATCAAGTAGCTTAAAACTGCTTGGTATCAAGTCAAGTAGTAACGATTGAAAATCAAGTAAAGTCAAGTAGTTTCTAAAAACATCAAGTTACTTGACTTGATGAATCTCTAATGATAGTCAATGAAATCCCTCATGAATACCTGAAACTGAGGTAAGATATAACCCACAAAATTCTAAAAGTTACTGGTTTGTGGAAGTATGCTTTGGAATTAAATAAGACAATAGAAAATTTCATTAATGACTTATATTTAATTAACAATTATAAACAATCAATATAATTGGCTGTGACAGTCTCGATTATATGAGATTAGATATGCAACTGGAATACTTAAGTGTTTCTGCTTCGGTTGGTTGGGAGAAAGGCCTCACCCTCTTCGCTGCACTCGTCCGCTGGTGGGTAGCGTGATTGTCCGACTAACGTTGGAGAGCTTGTGAGACTCCACCAGTCTCAGTGCGTGAGCTACTTATGGGGAGGATCAATTCTCGTATCTTCCTAGAAGATAACAAACAGCGGTATTCTACTCAACACAATTGATAAGTACCCAGTTTTGTGGTGGTGTTCTAAATTACCAATTGAACTGTCTGTTGGTTGCCAATGAAGGTACAATAAAAATAACTTATGATTAAACAACATATTAGTGATTCAAATACACAATAATCAATATCTAAATCCAACTACTAATTATTATAATAAAAATTATAATTAAAATTTAAAAAAGAAATAGGCAATGACAGTTTAAATTGTTATATTTGAAAAAGATTGTCCAAATTATTTAAAGAATATAAAGAATATAAATATAGAATTATAAAAAATATAGAAGAAAAATATTTTGCTCTCTCTCTAGAAATTCCAGACCACCACAATCACTTCGGTTTTGACTTGAAAAAAAATATATATTGTTACAGTAAATTATTTGATTTAATTTGTAGACACGTGTAAAAAAGAATAAAAAATATGTAAGATAAAAAAATAGAAATATATGAAAATTTAAATTAGAACAAAAGTTAATACTAAAATGCGATATTAAAAGATAAATTAAAAAAACTAGATAGAAAGATAAAGGTAAATAGAAAGATAGGATAAGATACGAAAAACGATAAATGCGGCAATTCGACAGATAAAAACTAAAAGAAAGATATGTCACACCAGGAACAAAGATAATGCATCCATAAAATAAGATAAAGATAAGGTAAGGTAAATTTGGCAGATGCGAGGTAAAGATACGTTCCCTAGAGTGACCCAAAAACAACAAAAAACAAAATCTATCTGTCGAATGGCCTGCCAATGGACACCACCACTACAGGGTCCAGATAAACAAGAGTTGCCTTCTGGCAAGCAAGGATTCGTTAAAGGTGACATAAGTCGTATAATATAAATACTATAAAAATCCTTACTTACAGAGTCCCTCCTGGTTCGTCTCTGAGAGTACTCCTGCAGTGATTGATTCTATTCATGGCCCTGAGATTGCTAAATCGAACACCTCTGCAGGTTCCTGTTCGACAGCTTGCGTCTCAGTACATAAATAAGAAAGATAAAAATAATTAGTACTAAATAAAAGTTAAAGGTATTAGAAAAATTTGTACAAAACTACCATACACGTGCTACTAAGATAAGAAGATAAAGAAATGATGATAAAAAAATTGAACTGTGAGATAAAAAGATAAAATAGAAAAAGGAATTTAAAGTTACAAGCTAATTAAATAATTAAATCAAATAATTAAATCATATTAGATAGTAAGAAATGTTTAAAAAAATAAAACTAATAAATCATTTCCAAGTCGTACCTCGTGCCGGTGTCTGGAAAAAAAACTAGGTGTTTAAGCAAAGAAGATCGAGATGAGAGAGAGTGATTTTCGGCAAAACAAGTCCCTTAACAACCATCGCTAGTGATGTGTACCACTATCGAGGTTCCGCAAAAAATCGATAATATATAAAAAAACGGATAAACGATATAAAAGGAAAAATGTAACGAAAATATTTTCGTTACAAAGATTAGATCCTCAAACATTTAGACACCTCACCTAAAATATACCAACGATAATTCCAGACAATCCTAGATCAATACAACAGAAAAATGATCATATATCCAAAAAAACAAACTGATACTGGATGTGTAAATATTATCAACGGGTCGACTTTCCGATGGACTTTGGTACATGAAACATCAGCTTTCTTCGCAGAATATGTTGCCATCTGGAAAGCCTTATCCTATGTCATATTAATATGCAATATTGTTTTACTGCTAATAAATTTGACAGAAAATGTACAACAAACAATATTCTTGGTGCGGCACGCTTCAAGCCAATTAATTCAAACAGAAATTATTATTTATGTAAATTACTAGCAGATTAAACAATTGTTATTAGAGATAAGATTAGTTAAGCACTAATTGGCATTAACTGGAATTACATTTTGGCATTTCTATCCATTATGATGTATTTATAATGGGGTATCTCAATATCGTAAGAAATATTTTGTGCCAGCAAAGTTTCTGAAATTCTTAATATATCATAACGTTTTTCAAGCACTAATGACTTTAGACTTTAAGATTAACTTTGTAAGGATATTCCCTCGATCAGTCCAGACAAAATAATTTCGAATCGTTTTTGTGGCTAAAAAGCCTGTTCTTTGTAAGTTCTTCTGTCATAAATAAATTTAGTACTTTGAGAGTTGTTTCTTATTAAAATAAACAGTGATTCTCTTTATGACAGTAATGAATCTTATTACAACTAGTCTTGAAGTATTTTTCTTTTTTGCATCAAATTTTCCAATTTTGGCATGATATATTTCTTATCTCTAGCTTATTTTCTAGAATCGATTTTACATTTTTTTATAATGCTGAATTGTTGTATTCGGTCACACCAGACCTATTTTCAGATGTTTTATGTTTTTATCCCTGCATTTTATATATTTTTATCCACGTAATATGCACGTTTATATGCTAGTTAGTAATATGCCGTTTATATGCTCTCTAGGTGAATTAAAATATGTTCTTCGTGGCACACAGTAATCTATACTAATATATAAAATCCTTAAGTGACTGACTCACTGATTAGTCACGGTCCTGCTCAAATCACTCAACGTAAGAAGTTCAATTTTGGCATACAGGTTGATTCTAGGGTGTAGAGGTTCGATTAGAAGGGGTTTTTCGAAATTCCAGTTCCAAGGGGGTGAAACCACCGCCACCCTCAAATATTACAATATTTTTTATTTAAAAAACGGCCAAGTTTCCGAAAAAACGCTTAAACAGATATATTTTGTTTTTTACATATTTTAAGATTTTTTAAAAATGTATACAGTGTGTTTCGAAAAATCTGGTCATTGATTAATCACGATGATCCTGCTTAAAGCGCTCAACGTAAAAAGCTGATTTTTGGAAAACGGATTGACTTTAGGGTGTAGAGGTTCGATAAGAAGGGATTTTTCGATACTCGAATTCTAAGGGGGTGAAACCGCCCCTCAAATATTAGAAGATTTTTTATTTAAAAACTTTTTATTTAAAAACCGGTGAGTTTTTCGGAAAAACTCTTAAACGCAAATATTTTATTTTGTTGTTTTACATATTTTAAGATATTTTAAAAATTTATACAGGGTGTTTCATAAAATATGACCATTGAGTAATTACGATTCTGCTTAAACTGCTTGACGTTTAAAGTTGATTTTTGGCAAACGAATTGGCTGTGGGGTGTAGAGGTTCAATAAGGAGGGGTTTCTCGAATCTCAAATTCCAAGAGTGTGAAAAAGCCCCTCAAATATTACAATATTTGTTATTTAAAAAACGGTTAGTATTTCGGGAAAACGCTTGGACACGCATAATTTATTTTGTTTTTTTACATATTTTGAAATTTTTTAAAAAATCATACAGGGTGTTCCAAAAAGTTGGGTAATTGATTAACCACGATTCTGCTTAAACTGAAACTTGATGAAACTACCCCTCAAATATTACCAAGTTATATAATAATATCGTCATATTGTGGAAATTCTTGCTTTGCTTTATCATCACCATTACAAATGATTAATTCGACGCGAACAAAGTCTCGGGTACACGCTAGTTCTTTATAGTTTTTTGTGATATATAGCATATTTGAAATTGGTCACTTGCATCTTGGGATTGGATGATTATCGGCGTTGGATTGATACTTCTAACTTCACGATCTACTAAAATGACATTAGCATTCAATACTTAAAGATAACAAATTTCAGTCACCGTGTTTTTTAATTATTGGATTAACGATTTGGTGGTCCAAAAATATTTGACAATTTCTTTTTCTAAGATTGTGCACCCCCAAAGTATCGAACAACTGCCGTCACTGCCTAAACATAAACCATATTATTTGTTTCGAGTATGTAATATATGAATGATTGATTGCCAAACTATGAGGAAGGACACATTAGGCGTGGTCCTGATTAAATGCGTAATTCATTGTTCGCTGCTACGTGATATTTTTCATTGTTTTAATACTGTTACTAGAAAGTATCTATTTTTATAGCCCTATCAACGATTTTCTTAAAATCGTTTTCAGGTTCACTTAATCATTAATTGTTCCTAAACATTTACTATTAATGCATTTTTTATAGATTCAAACATGATATGTATCATTAAAATTAAATGGGAATTTTAATAGACCGAGATATTTAGTTAATGTAAATTTAAATACGAGTACCAGCAAGGAACGTATAAATAATTTGAAAGCCATGTGGGAATAACAAATGATACAATTACCTTGTTTCCTTATTCTAATTTTTTTCTGTCTCTACATCGCATCGATGCGTCACAAAATTGGATAAATGGCGCCTGGAAACAGACAAAATAGGAGAAATTCCAGTGTTATTTCTTGTTGACACTTACTAAAACACTTTACACTTTCCAACATATGAGAGTTCCACAATGTGAACCACTAGTGGGTCCCTGGTCACTCCACTGCGGCTGCAAGGGCCAATTGTGACTCAGTCCTACAAACTTTTACATTTCCAGCTTATTCAACCATTTCCAATTCTGGTGTAACCTCCCCAAAGATACTCTCTTTGTAGTTCGACCCATTGTTGTGTATTGTTGGCTATGCGGGCCCAAGTTATCCCTGCTAATTTCCTAATATCATTGTGTCATCTCAGGCTCGGTCTTCTCGGTCTTCTCGGTCTCTTAATTCCTCGTGGGTACTATGCTGTAATTTTTGTGGTCCATCTATTGTCCGTCCTTCTTGCCAGGTGTCCTGCCCATTGCCACTTGAGGGATTTGACTCTGTGGATGACATCTTTTACCTGGGTCTATTGTAGTATCCACTCTATTCTTTTATGTTCTCGCTTGGTTATTCCCAGCATATTTCGTTCCATTGAACATTGCGACCTGCAGTAAGCAGTAAGTCCTTATGATGTCCGTTTTAAGTGTCATTGTTTCGCATGCATAGGTCATCACTGGTAGTACACATTGGTTGAATGTTTTCTTCTTTAGATAAAGTGGCATTCTAGATTTGAATATGGTTGAGTTTTTTCCATAAGTACTCCATGCCCACTTAATTCTTCTGTTGATTTCTGGTAATAGAGATACCGAGCTGTGTATTCAACGAGTTCTTCGACAATTTCCAGTGCTGTGTTATTAGAATGTCTTTTCTGTCCACTAGTTCGTTGTACAGTAGTTTAGTTTTTGCTATATAAGTTCATTTTGAGACCCACTTTATTGCTGGCTCTATTTAGTTCATTAATTTGTGCTTGTAGTTCTTCAGTGACGTATGTGTGACAGACTATGTCATCAGCAAATCTTAGATGAAAGATAGTTGAGTAGTATTTTCCATCTATTTTTAATTATTTATAATTGTTAGTATTTTCCATCTATTTTTAATCCTTTGTTGGTCCAGTTCAGTTGACAGAAGATTTCTTCTAGTGTTGCTGTAAACAGCTTTGGGAATATCGCGGCTCCCGGTCGTATTCCTTTGCCGCTTTACCAGTTGAGAACTCTACGGTTGTTTTATATATCATTACTCTTGCTTTGGCTTCTTTGTATAATATATTGGCGAGAGTTTCTCTATTAGGTCTTGCAATATCTTGTTTCACTATCTGTTGGCTTCTATTATTGCCTTAGGATATATAAAAGCTATGGCTAGTGGAAGTTCGTATTCTTTTGTTCGGCTGATAGTTTCTCTTGGTGCATGTATGTGACCTATGTATATATGTATGTATGTGATTTAATAGGTTTGGTATCATTAAAAAAAGGATAACGCGTCGCAGAATAATACTTCACAGGTTACAAAATTTATTCGTATAGTATATATATACGTATAGTATATATTCGTATAGTATATATTCGTAGGGGAGGTCGGGGCATGATGACGAACGAGGACAGATGACGAAGTACTGATTTAAAGAAAACTGTACATCCTAAAAATCCCATTTATTTTTCTATAAATTCCTTTAGGTGTATAATACGTCGGGTTACACATAGATGGAGCTATCACTTTTTCAGCGGGTTTAAAAAATCATAACCGCTTTTCACACCTGTTAGATGTAAACATCCAGCTCCAGAAAATAAGCAATTTCGCAGGTTTAAAGAAAAATAGAAGCCCCTTTCATAGTTAATCTTGATTATTGTGAACATTTTAAATATTAGACGGTAAGATACAACCTAATTTCACTTAATTAATATTTTAATTTTTGCTGTTTCTTAAAAAATGTTTCCTGGGGCAAGTTGACGGAGGCAAGATGATGAATTCGTCAACGGAGCTACGTTCCACCCTTTTTATTTTTGGAGGAGTTAGGATGCGACCAGATCTTTTAAATGGATATCCTCCAAACTCTGGTGGTATAGCTCAACCCAGTAGATGGATGAATACAGAAGCCTTTGTCCTATGCCTTAAACATTTCGTGAAATTTGTTCGCCCAAACAAAGAGATACCCGTATTGTTGATCGTTGACAATCACTCGTCTCACACTTCACTGGAAGCTATCAATTATTGTAGGGATAATGGAGTACCCACCGCCTACAACCGTTGGATGTTGGTTTTTTTGGAGCTCTCAAAACTTTCTATAACCGGACTTGTGATAACTATTTGATAAAGAAGTTGGTCAGTTGTTCGGGCAAGCTTATCTAAGGGCTGCAACTGTAGGAACAGCCATAAAAAGTTTTCCCGCTTGCGGCATTGAGTCTTGTAATTGCAAAATCTTTGGAGATGCCGATTTTGCCCCTTCTATGGTGAGTGAAAGGCACCTAACTGCAGAACACGAGTTCTTAAGCAGTGACGATGAACCACTAGCAGTTCCTGGGTTTTCAGGCTCAAACAGAATTGATCTAGCCAAAACGAAAAACAATGAAATACAAGATGGTAAACCACCGCCGCGAAAAGCTTGTTAATTTAATTCTCCCAGGACCCTCAGGATTGAATAAAATGGATTCTGCAAAGAATAAAAACTATGAAACACCAGATGCTGAACCCCCATTGCTTTCCAAAAAAAATCAGCAGGCAAGGTCAATGAATTTGTCTCTTCTTGAACCTTCAGGCCTACAGCAAAAAAATCCTGCAAAAAACAATGAAGCACAAGCTCTTGGTACTATAAGTTCATCCAGCTCCAGTCAAACAGTCTCTAATGTTGATAGTCGAGTTACACTACTTGAAATGAGACCCTTTCCCAAATATACACGTCCCATAAAAACTACCAAAAGAATTAAACAAAGGGCTTCTCTCATCATCTCACCACCCAACAGGAAAGGAAAAACAGTGAAAAAACTTAAAAGAAATTAAAAGAAGGAAGGTTGATTCTGTGAAAGTCAAGAGAAAGGTATTTCAAGAAAATCGTGAAAAGCAGGTAGGAAAGAAGAAGAAAACTAATGACATTTTTGTCCTGGCTGCCAGTAATCCTATATTGAGCCTCCTACAGAAGACTGGATTCCACTGTAACACGTGCGAGAGTTGGTGGCACGAGTCGTGCACAGTCTACGAAAAAGATGGCACATATACCTGCGACATTTGTTTATAATCGTCATCTTGCCCCTATAGGCTCCTTATCTTACCCCGGTACTGGGGTAAGTTACGAAAAATGCACTTTTTTGTTTTTTTCTTTATATTTTTTCAAGAGTACACTTTTATTTTGTTTTTTATATTTTATTATGTACCTGAATAAATGTACTAACAGATGAAATGGGATCTTTTTTTTAAACCCGTTAGTTCGTGTTTTGGAGCCTTTTGTATTTTACTTCGCCAACTTGCCCCGATCTCCCCTATAGTATATAACAAAATTATTAACCTCATGTAGCCTCACCTTCCTATATACTCACGAGTCGCCACTGGTACCTATACATTTGAAATTTCAAATAATGAATGTTACTTTTTTTGTTATGTTACTACTACTTTGTTAATGTTACTTTGCTTTTTATAACATACTATTGTATGTTATAAAATTGTAGAGTAAATGGAAAATAATTCATGCAAAAATGTAAATTTAATTCATGAAGCCGATGAAAGTAGGTATTCAAAATATTTTTTTTCGCATAAAACAGGATTATTTCTAGTTTATAACATCTATACGTAACACAACTAGTTAAAAGGGTGACATTATATAGACACTCCTAACTCGTACGTAGTCACATTGTTATCCAAGTCATTTTTAATTATGAATAAAATTTATTTAAGATATTTTACAATCCATTTCGACAAACCTTGTTTTATTTACATTAATTCTTGTTTAACTTGAGTATGACCATTTTAGAAAAAAAACTGTAACAGAAAAATAAACATGTCATTGTTCTTTATTTGGTCTAAATCATACCACCATGGTATCGTGGGAAATTTCTTGTATCTCAGCGAAGCAGAAACTGACGTTTTAGCTTATTACTAATGCAACTACTATACCTATAGTAACGCATTGAATATAATTAAACGTTGTTGGGTGCTTATAGGAGAAAAAATTACAAAAAATCAGTTAATAAAACAGCACCGTGTATATTATTCGTAATTAATCGTGTTTTGTGACATGTATAGTGACTTTTCATTGAAGAAAATATTGTTAATAGATTGCAATTCATTACTACTTGAATATTAATTAACTTAGGAGAACTAAAAACAAATCGACCTTAACGAACTAGATGAATTAGTCAACCTAATCTTAAAAATTCTGTTTACTGATCTTGTAAACCAATATAAGCAATGGAAATGTATATTATTTTTTACCACAAACGTTAGCACCAGTTTTATATTTAATACAATTGTGATATATAATTATTAATAACTAATCTCATGTTATATCTTATTCTGTTTCAATAACGATAAATCAAAAAGTTCTTAATAGCAGAACTGTGTATCTGTTGATTTTATTCTTTTGTGGCACCATAGAAAAGCAAACTACTATCGAGATAATGAGTCATTTACAGGAGTTATAAGTAATATTAAAAGTTGTTTTATAGTGCTATTAGCATACATAGTCATATTTTCCTTTTGGCGTCTGACCTTAGTTACTTAAATTGACTAACAACTACTACTGAATGTATAGAAAAATATTAATATCAAATATCACAGACAATTCTAATAGTATTTCATATAATTTTCTAATTAAAACACACTTTCATACTTAATTCACCTGAGGGTACAACCTAGAGATTAAGAGATTTTCTATCAAGTAGTTTAAATGGTAAGTGTTAATTTCAAGAACTATCATGCCTTTGATTGGCATACCTGATAATAGTAATAAAGAAGCAAAATTTTATTGCAGCAGAACACAGGCGCAATTTTTCAAAGCAAGCTGCAATATTAAATTTTTCTTTGCAGCGATGTATATGCAAGGCTGATGTCTTTTTTAATCTTTCCTTCAGGAACAATGCAGAGCAGAAGAAAAGTATGGTGAGGCCAGATTATCTAAAACCTTATTGTAAGCTTGTGAAGATATTTAATTTTACTTTTTCTAAATTAAATATTAAGTTTTAAACAATAAAGGATGTTAATATTATTAGGAGGTTTGTCAATAACAAATGGATGGATCAGCATGGCCAAAACAACTTTTCGAAGGCGTCAGAATATCCTCCTACAACAACGCTTACCATTAGACATTAGACCTCCGACTAAGAGTGATTATGTACTATGTATGATGCGTTTGAGATATGGACTCTCCGCCGACTACTTAAGATCTCGTATATCGATCACATTTCAAGCGAAGCAGTCCTGCAGAAAGCTGGTGTCGAAAAACAACTCCTTAATATAGTAAAGACCCGGAAAATGTTGTATTTGGAGCACATTTTGAGAGGAACTCGCAACGGAACTGGTCCTGAAGGGCAAAATTAAGGGTCGAAGAGGGCCAGGAAGAAAACAGCACTCATGGCTCCTGAACATCAGGGATTGAAGCGGGATACCAGACGCGGTAACCACGTTCCGTCCAGAGACTGCTCTGATCATCGACCAGCAAACGTCTATAGAAGAGGCTATACTGGACGAAGTAGTGGCGATCGGATCACAACACAACGATCAACAAAATGTGGGTCAGCTGCGTTTTGCGGGGATACACTTTCGGGTGGGCATGATCCTCATAGATTGTGTATCTCGCGAATCGGTGAATTAGTTGGTGGAAATCGCACCTAAGCTTAAAAATTGGCCAGGGCCGGAACTGGTCGCAGTGAAGGCAGAAAACATCCCTAAAGGGGCCGCCATCACGGTCTTTCTGCCGAGGAAGGGGAAAAAGACACCACCTACCTGCTGAGCCTTATCTACGGTCAGAACTTCAATGTAAGGACATCGAGTTGGCGAGACATCAACTCGAAGGAGGAGGGTCATGGTTAGGTCCTCACAATAGGAATTGACCTCAAATCCAAGGAGGAATATAGAGAAAGAGGACCTATCTTCTATTATAGATACGGGACAACACCGATATCAGGTCTAAGGAGAGACTAAGTTAAAGAGGTGCAGAAAATGTCTGTCCCCTCTACAACAGGGGTATGATAGGTTACAGGCTGTGTGATGACTCAAGGAAGGGGAGCACAATAGATTTTTAGGGTCCCAGTGATTAACCTCCCTTCTCACTCATTCTACATTCTACAACCATGTTCCGTCATGCAGAAGACAATACCCTTACAATCAATTGAAGAGAGTATACAAATAATGATCCCAACTTGAAAGCTTGCATATGGGACCGGAAGAAGAAAAAAGACATATGTTCTTCTTCTCGTTTCTGTTGTTCACTCCCCACGTAGCGGACCCTTTTTCTTTGAATGGCGAAATATGTTTCCGCTATTCCATATCAATCTCTAATATTGCGGACCCATGAATACTGATTACGTTCCAGTCTGTATTTCCCCCTCGATTTTCCTTTAGAGTATAAGATTCGAAACAAAGTATGAGTTTCCCAAGTATGGATATTGTGTATGTGACCCAAATAAGATATTATGAAACATGTTGGGCCGATGAGATTCAAAGCGTTCTATTGTTCTTTTTAAATGCTTTATTCTGTTTGATGTTTTCATGTGAAGGGACAATGTTTCTACGACATACAATAATATGGGCCATACATTTTAGGATTCCCAGCAGAGGGTTAAGGGTCAAGGTTCTTTGGAGAAATACATTTTTTTAGTTTAGTTAGCCTACTTTTTACAAATTCCGATGTGCGTTTTCATTTATTCGTAACAATCCTATTTTTCATTAGAATTTCTCTCAAATATTTAAATTTAGCTGCTCTTTTGGATAACTTCTTCGTTGATAGTAAGATGCAAAATATCAAATTCTTGCCTGCTAATAACCATTAGTTTTGTTTTCGCCAGGGGTGTCCCGCGGGTGGAATTACATTTACATTTTCTTGACAGTCGCTGGCAATCGTTGGCATCAGTCGATTATATTTACATGGCAGATATAAGCCGTCTTCTTCGCAGTCATTGGCAGTCGCTTGGCACATATACATTTTTTACCCAAGTGAAGCACACCGGGTTTTCGCGATATTGATCTTTAGTCCAAACTGATCTCCTTTATGCAGGTACTATACAGAAATCATAATCAATTTTTGTTCACACAGTAAGTACGTTACTTACAGCGAAAATCTATTTAACTTCGCTTGTTTTTAATGTTTTATTCATTTTATTTTGGTTTGGCTTGGCATTTTTAATAAATGCTGATATTAACTATGTATTATATTATAGAATTGCGCTTTGAAGTGATTTATTGAGTACTCCGTTATTTTCTGAAATATGTTGCGCTAGCAATAATATAATATTAAATTAAGCTGTAACGAATGGCAATAGCGTAATATATTATGTAGGACACAAATGGACAGAATTTTACCATTAATTTTAATGCACATAAATCATTATTTTTATTTAAAACAGATAATTCAAAATAGGTCATACATTTTTGAATATTTTATCTGACAAGCCTAGCCGTACCATCATTTTCTTTACATTCTCTGATGTTGAAGGGATATATTAAACAGTTATATTTTGGTAATACTTTACTCAAAAATAATGTGACGGAATGTTTTATTTAACCCATTTTTATCTTTTTCAGAAAATAGAACCGACTTTACACCAAACCACACCAATGACCGTCCTCTAGCACTCCCCCAACAACATGGCCTTACTAAACTACACCTCGCCTTTCCTCGCCACTCCAAACCCTCTCTCCAACTTCTACCGACCTCCTCAACCGCCCACCCACCAATTGCCACCCTACCAAACGCCTTACTCCTACCCACCACCTCAAAAACCCTTTTTGAACGAAGACTATGCTCGGGCGGGATCTCAAAATGGGCCGGCGCCAGCCCAAAGCCACCAGAGCCAAAAGGGGCCCTACCAGCTGCCCCAAGGGGCGCAGACCAATCAGCAGCCGCAGGGACCGGTGTTTACGAGAGTGACGGAGGACGGTGCCAAGACGAAAGTGCACGCGGTCATCGATTACGATTACGAGGACGAGGACGATCCGGTGCCTCCCGTGACTCCTATTCAGGGACCGATTTACCTGAAGAACGGTTCTGTGCCGGTTGTGCCCCTGTACTCGCATCCAGTGTTAAATAACGGAAGTTTTGTTCAAATACCGGTGAGTCATTTTAAATATCTTTATTTATTAACTGTTAAAGAGCGTCTACACTACGTGAAAAACTCTTCGAAACATGTCAAGGTCGCATTTCGTCGCCCAACTTTGACGCATGTCGATTTATTTGCAGTTGTCTTGACCCACTTCAGTTTGCCTCGACCTACTTTCGATTCTTAATAGCGCCTAAAAAACCATTCGTGAGGAGGCCGTGGGGTGATTTTTTTTGGCGTTTTTTGTTGCCTCGTTCAATTTTGTTTTGAGCTTTTTCCAAAACGTGGCGGTATCTGTGTCCGAGGCAAAGGATTTTTTTTCATAAATCTCAGTGAAATAAGTAAACCTAGACGTTTTTAAAATAGCTGTTGTTACGAAGATATTTCGTTAATTACATCTCGTTTTATGTTATATTGATATATATATATATTCCACAGAATTAATATTTGAACACGCGTTTATTATATGCATAGTAGATATTTAGGAACAAAACTTTTCACTTAAACTGCAGGAATATAATTACAATATTTTTATGATTTAATTTTATTATAATGAATTAGTATATAAAATTGTATATGATATGTTTGTTTACGGCCTTAATTGATTAATATAACAGTAGTATTGCTTGATGAGTAATACTGGTAACATTATCAATATATCCGCTTGGTAAAATTATTAATTGACCCGATGTCAACAAAAGTATGGTCCACGGACATTATTTAAAATCAATGTTCTTTTATTGTTCTTAAGAGGAATCTATAAATGATACCCTTATTAGCACCCAGCATGGTTTGATATAAATCCATTCAAGTAGTATTTATTATGCAGGATTTAGACAATTAAAACTAGAATAACAAAACCAAATTTGTAAACTAAACTTTGCTACAGACTACAGTATAAATGTTACTTTACCATAACCAGAAATAATAAATAACTAGACGATTTTTTAAATGATATTGTGTATATTTTGTTCATGAGGCGCAATACCATGGATTATAAGCCGATCAACGGTAGACCGCTAGTTAGTCACTGTTTTATATTTTTTCACTATATTCTAATTAATGATATTCGACAATCATTAAAACTAAATATTCTTGTGTAACCTTCGAGAAATAGCCAAATTAATTTACCATCGATAACTTGTATGTTTTCATGTCAGTTTTTCTATGTTTACTTATTTTTCTGAAGCCACCGCAACATTTGACCTTGATTGCCTCCTGCTATTTTACAAAATAGCTCGATAAATATAAGCCCCTGTTATACAAATTAGTTCCCACGATTCCTGAAATTGATCGAGACGCGCCGTGATTGGTTGTTTGTTTTTTATTGTTAATCTGGTAATCTGGGTTAACAATAAAAAAAATAAACAACCAATTACGGCAGGTCTCGATCTATTTCAGGATAGATGGGGACTAATTTTTATAACACGGGTTTATATTTATCGTACTGTTTCCTGAAATGTTTTGCGAAATGTTTTACGAAATATTTCCAGAAATATTTCGTAAAACATTTCGGGAATAGTGTAGAGGCTGTTTAAGGAAAAAAATAAACTCCTGATTATGTACGGAAAACAAAAATACTGTTTTCTGTTATATTTTTAAAAGAAACCGTGGTATAATGGATACACTGCCAGATTATTAGGCTAGCTGGTAGGTTCTTCTTCTCTAGATCCGGTATTTTAAAAGAGTCGGATCCGGAGTTACGTCAAACTTCATGGACCTGCAACCAGGTTCCATTTCCGCCGGATCTACACTCATGGGTACTATTAATTGGGAAAAACGAGCACCTTAAAATTTTTAAGTGTTTTAAAGTTTAATAAATTTTGTTCTAATGAGCCGATTTTGATGATTTTTTTAAGCAATTTGCAGCTAAATTACTTGACTTTTTAGTATCTCTTTCTAAATTAAAGATGAAAGTTCATTTTTGACTCATCTCAATAGCTTTATTTTTGTTGGACATATTAGCTTTTGAATAAGACGGTAACGATCTACAGCAATTTTAGCATTGAAAGCAAGCCTCTGCTTTTCCTCATAAACAAACTTCTAAAAAACTGTTTATTGTTGTTGTAATACCACTGTCATTATAAACTCATATTATTATTGTTTACTAACATTTACTTTAGTAGAGATGATTTTAAGTTCTGAAGTATCAAACTCTATAACTCATCATGAATGGGGATCTTCCTGTTATAAGGGACAGTGTATTTCCCATCCTCCTCTGACAATAAAACTGTTCAGGAGTGGAGATCTACCTTCTACAAGGGTATAACCCTTCTACAGTTGGGGTTGAGTCTTCCGCCATCACAGTCGAGGAGCTTGTCTTCAGCTCAGGTACCCTTGAGGTGGAGGCTGGAGGTTTCAATAAAGGTGGAGCTCTCAATTTTCTCCACTCCTTTAACTTGGTCTCTCCTTATACCTGATACCGTTGTCTCAGATCTATAATCTCTTTTCCTATTGCCTTTCTGAATGTGAGGTCAATTCGTATTGTGTGGCTCTCCTCTCTCGAGTTGATGACTCTCCAACTCGATGTCCTTACATTGGAGTTCTGACAAAACTGGTGATACACTGCAAGGTTTAGTCAATCCACCTCTACACAGCCCTGCATGTAGAAGTAAGGGAGACGAGAATACAGTAGGTTGCTCCCTGGTGCCCCAAGGTTGAGACCAGCTCAGCAGAGGCTAGTCTTCTATCTAGACTAGACCTAATCCCGCCATCATAGGATTTAGGTTTTTGGTGAGGTTGTCTCCTCTTGGTCCGGGCAGTTAAACTAAAACCCCCCACGTCCTCTGCCCATATGATACATGGCCAATGCCCACAGACAGTAGAGGGTGCCTGGTATGACACCAGGGTACTCGACAACGACAAGGTCTTGCATCTCCTAGGGGAAGATATGATAATATCATTTTTGTTAACAACTAAATCATGCTCACACAACTCAATCATATATGGATTTATTTTTTAAATAAAGTAATGTATGAAAAACCAAAATAACTTTTCTCTCTTATTAATTCTGGTTCATTCTCATATTTTGTTATGTTCTTAATTTTAATTATAAAAATATTTATTACTTAAACAGGCCACACATTATACGATTTATCGTACTACAAGTTGTACAAAATCAAATAGTTTCGACCGTTGGATCAATAGTTGGATAGTTAGTGGCATTGTAGTGCAACTTATTACAGTTAGACTCTGTCGTATCGTACGGAAGTACAGCATGCATACAATCTGTAGTACAATGCACTGCAACGCAGTAGTAGATACGATAGGTTTGAAAGTTTGTGTGCAAGCACTTCTTGTTGAAACGAAATCTAAACATTTTTCGTGGTAAATTAAGTACAATACAGTTCATAAAAATTGAAAATAAAAGTTTTGGTCAGAATTTATAAAAATATATCGTTACCATGGGTGTGTGGGATGTAAAAAATTACGAATACTTAAACAAAAATTAAAGAAGTGCATGTTATGAGAATCTATTGGAAAAATTAAAATAAATAAAAGCAGACGCTACTTTTGAATATTTTTACAATTTTTGGGAGGGTTTTTTTATCTTCGACTAAAAAAACTACCACAATTGCAGCTATTGTCCTTTTTGACTAACACAAAGCCACGGCGAACAAGACAAAATCAACTGGGAAACGATTTATTGTACGACAGACATTAAACTAGTAGTTTAAGTTCGTGGACAACAGTGCATCCGATCTGTCGTTCAAACGGTCGAATCAAATTTGTGTTGTACAACCTGCAGTACGATAAATTGTATAATGTGTGGCCCGTTTTATACAACAGCAATCAAATATTCATACACTTTGCCAATATTATGTCATAAACATAGAATATTTGTTGCTTTATTTAATATTTAATGACACTACATACATTTTATTCGATCGATTAAATAGAAATTTACTTAAAATTATTTTACGTGCATACGTTTCTGCAATAAAATAAATAATTTATGACATATATAATTTACTACTAACAAAAAGCTGAATATACGGTAATTAAATGTAATTTTATAATAATTTGATTATATTTTACTATGCTATCTAAAACTCTTGACATTTTCTTTGTAGTGCTTTTTCTTTTCAACAAAAAAGGAACATATCTTATTATTTACCTTTCTAATATTACTTATTATTGCGTTCTTAGGAATCTTCGCAACTGGTAAAAATAAATGTCCTTACTCATTAATTTGATGTTATGTGGAACTGCTGGTCATTGAAAAAACCTTTTACCAAAATGTAGCATTTTATTATTTATTTTTTGGCATATATATTTTATATTCACAATGCTATAGGAATAATAATAATAAACAGGTCATTGATCTTAAACGTATTACATATTATTGTTATAATTAATTTATACAGCCTTGATAAAGAATTCTGTATTAATTAGACTAGCTAAAAATATTTTAAAGTACCTAACTGTTGTGTAAATTTTACAAATATAAAGAGAAAATAGTAGTTTTTAATTTTTTGTCCACACTTGACACACACAGAAATAAAATAATTTACATAACTTTTAATTTGCGTAACAAGTGTACCTAATCATCATCATCATCATTCTCAGCTTGTTCAACCATTTCCAATTATGATGTAACCTTCCTCACTTACTCTTTTTTTAGTTGGACCCATTGTTGTCTATTGTTGGCTATGCGGGCCCAAGTTATCCATGCTAATTTCCTAATATATCATACCCATCTCAGGTTTAGTCTTCCTCTAGGATTTTTAATTCCTTGTGGGTACCATGCTGTAATTTTTTGTGGTCCATCTGTTGTCCGTCCTACTTGCCAGGTGTCCTGCTTATTATCACTTGAGGAATTTGATTCTGTGGATGACATGTATTACCAGAGTCTATTTTTGTATCCACTCTATTCTTTTACGGTCTTTCTTTTGGTTATTCCCAGCATATTTCGTTCCATTGGGCGTTGTGTGACTTGCAGTTTCCTTATAATGTCCGCTTTAAGAGTCCAGGTTTCTCATGCCAGGTTATCTTCTAGAGCTTCATTTGAGTCAAGTAGCTTTGATGCCATATCCGCGTGACTGTTGGAAAGGAGACATAATATGTCATCTGCATAACTCAGATCCTCTAACACGTATAATATGCCACGATGATTCTTAGCAATTGTTCTTCTTTAGAATATCATCAAGGGGATATTAAAAAAAATGGTGACAGGACGCAACCCTCCCTCACCCCATTCCAATTTTATGCAAGACCAAAGATAATTCTACTACGGCAAGACTAAACATTGAGCCTCACAATAAAAAGCGCCTTCACGCTTTGAAGGGCTCAAAAATCAATAAATATTATTTTAATATTATTAACGGCATACCACTGAACAATTTGCGCTAGGCGGACGATACAGTTCTTCTCGCTGAAAACATGCAAGACCTTCAGAATATGTTAAATAACGTCATCACAACTAGTCGAGAATATGGTCTGGCACTCAGTGTTAAAAAGACTAAATACATGATTGTCACTAAAACTGGAGTGCCCAATGAACATCTGTACGCGGAAGGTGAGGAGCTCGAAAGAGTAGAGAGGTATGACTACCTGGGTACACGTGTCGACTGCACCGCTGATTATTGTTCAGAAATACGGCGTTGTCTCGCGGCTATCCATTTTCAGTGGAGCCTTTGGCGAACCCACAAAATTCTTCATAGGGCTATGCGATACTGAGGCAGTATCGATATTTTGGTATCGGTTGTATTGAATATAAAGTATCGATACTTTAAAATATTGATAAATATATTAAAGTATTATTCCATACCATTCAATATTTTAAAAAATTAATTAATAAATTTAAGTATACTGTGTTTTTTAATTGGATTAGGATCGAAAAAAATCAACAGAAGTCCTTTGTTTTAAATTTGTCGACGTTTCGCAAAATTTATTTCCATCTTCGGGACACTACAAAGTTAAGAGAGCAAAATACAATCAAAAAATTTTAAAAATTTAACAAACAACTTAAAACACATATCAGTGGAATTCCACACATATACAATTATTGGTAAAACTACCCTAATGTTAACAATTAAATAAAATATATGTATATGTTATAAATTTAAGATCGCTTGTAAATAAAAATAATAAGGGATAAGGCCAGAATATAATCGGGATATTTTCTTATTCGCATTTAACGAAAAAAATCGACGATGGTGGCACTGTTTTATACAAAAAACTACCAGGACCAGAACTAAATCAGTCGGAAAAGACAGAGATTAACAATTCTTTAAAGCATTGTGGCGATAAACGAATATTTTTTAGATTTTGAAGTTGGTATGCAACAAAGTTTTCAATACGTGAGAGAAAAGAGGACAATCAGATCAAAAAGAGGACTGTTTCTGGAATAGAGGACGGCTGGGAACACTATTTTAACCTCCTGTAGCTACGAATCAAAGTAGAATTGGATTAGTTGATATAAAAAATAAATCTTATTTTTACGTGAGGAACTTCCCCACGAGAGATGGAACATGTTTTTTTGAAACACCTTGTATATGTTTGTTTAATTTCAAAATAGGTAAAAAAACAAGCTAGATAAATTAAAGGAATTCATGATAAATTTTTAATTATATTCGGACTGTTTACATTAAAAAAAAACTGGAGAACGCCGACTGAGATACCTGGAGATAACGGCACGGCAGCGGCGGCGGCGTAGCCTTTTGCCAGTGCCGTTTTTTTGAGTCTTTAATTATTTTATTCAATAATATATTTTGTATGTAGTTTGTATAACTATAAAATTTTAAAATAGAGTAACAGCGCTTTCAGATGGAGCGGACCGTACGCGCAGAGCACGGATGTTTTTTCAAGATAGCTCATCCGGACAGAGCATACGCGACCCAGGTGAAATTGTTCATATAAGCCAAAGAATTATAAGCTCATGGTACTTGCTCGAAGTCGCGGACGCTCCGTTCCATCTGAAAGCGCTGTAAGATAAGACCTAATTCGACTTTATTGATTTAAAAAATTAGAAATTTAAGTAATTAAGATTTAAATTATTAATTTAAAAAAAAAATCTACATTTAAATGCCAATAACTAACCTGGAACATATATTGTAAATAATATATCTGCATTTCTTCATTTTTAAAGTTGTATATTTTTTCAAGGTATTCAATTTGCCACATTATTATTCTATGGCTTTCCATCATTGCAGCACGCTTATTAATAATTTTTAAACTATTAATATGTATATAATTTTAAATGTAATTCCCAGTTTTTTAAACCTTCGCCATATTGTGCTTTCTGAACAGTTTTTTTTAAGCTCGGAGAGTTTTTTTTAATTATTTCTATGGCGGGAACTTTATTATTTTCATATTTGCCATAAATTAAGTTTCTTAGTAGTCTGGATAGTTCAAATTTCTGGATTTTTCTATATCGGATCGTTCCTTTTTTTGTCGATTCCCTTTATTTATGAGAGTACCGTAAGGAACTTCTGATAGCATGGCCACCTTTTTCAACACACTCGATTTGCCTCTCTTATCTTCTATGTATCCTATATGTAAAGAAGCTTGTTTTACATCTTTAATTCCGTTCAGCACAAATAGCGCATAGTTTACGTTTGAGCCGTTAATAACTCGACGAAAAGTTCATTACGTTTATTCATTTTTCATAAAATTTCCATGTTTTTATAACAGAAATCACTAATAAATCTTTGTATATGAGATTTACCTACTTTGGCTAACTTACCTATACTATTTTAGAGAAGATAAAATTGCATATTTCTAGTTAGGATGCATTATTAACATTATTACAAATAAAGGAAAGAATATTTATTTTTATATAAAAATGGGATGTGGAATCCGAGCCCCTTGAGACTCGAGGCACTTGTTCCGCGGAGCCGCGGTGTATACGCCACTGGTTAAATAGACGCCCCAATCCTTTTGATGGTTCGCCAAAGGCTCCGGAAAAAACGGAGACAACGCCGTCCGACTGAGCATAGGCTCGGCTCGAAGCTCAGACCCCGTCCAAATATGACGAGTCAACTTCAAATCCGCTTGAGGTTGACTCGTCTCGGGTGTCTCTCGCACTCGTCTCGACATATTTATACGCAGCTTAAGACTACAGCCTAGATATCTAACTGCCTCTACCAATGAGTATATATAAAATATAATCCTAATTATTTATACCTCTACAACATTAATGGTTAAAAAAAATTATGGTAATTTTATTGAACGTTACTGCAGTAAACTAAATTATGATATTTTTTATATTTTATTAAATAAAATATGCATACGTCTGAACCCACCTAATGCACATAAATCATAATTTGAAACGTGCGAATTGCGAAACGTTTAAGCATCTACGTAAAGGGTTTTAAATTCCGATTAATATTTGCAATTTACAACCTAGTTTCGACACAGCTAAGCTTTAAAAAGATAATCTAAATTGGTAGGTGGTCGCCGATAAATCATAATTTTACTTGGCAAGTCATTTTTTATATAGGCCACTTATATTTCCTGTATTTGAACAACGTATCTCTAGTAATAATACGGGGTACATTCAAATCATTATGCATAAGAATAAAAAATCATTTCTTGCGTCTCTAGTTTTCTCTAAAACATGATTTTTCTAAGCGGGAACTAACCGAAAGCGGAACTGAAGAACCTGGAAGACTCCATTCCTAACCTGGAATGGGTGTCCTCCAACGGTCTAAGATACTCGAAAAAGTTTCTCAGAACTTACGACCGAGAAAAATCAAAGATTTTCCTTGATTTAAGTAAAAACAATCTTCGGATTGTCACGGGGTTTCTAACAGGACACTGTCTCTTCAACGAACATCTCAGTCGGCTGAAGCTGAGAAACAACCGCGAATGCAAATTCTGTGAGGAAAATGGGGAAACACCAGAATACCTTATCACTGCGTGCGCCGAGACGTCGACCGTACCTGCCATGAACTTTGGTACGACTGATGTCGAGGATGGAGAGCTGGCTTCCGTAGAGCCGTGTCAGATACTGGCTTTCGTTAAAGCCCCGAGACTGTATGATGACCCAAGTAACATTTTTCGGAGCCTAAAGTTTTATTAAAAGGTAACGGGTATTTATAAGAGGTTTATAAGGAACCTTTATATTTATAAGAGTGTTTAAAGTCTTATAAGAACACTATTGGTCTTAAAAGTTTTGTAACACCTCGAAAAAATACCAAAATACTTGAAGTTTTATAATATGGCATCCAAAATGTTTTCGTTACCTTATTTATAAAACCTTTGGTGTTGGTTACTTAAGGTTTTTTTAAAAGGGTTTTATAGCATTCTTAAAAATCTTATTTTAAAACTTTTACTCTTGGGGTTTTATAGCTTACTGCGTAAAACCCTTATAAATCTAAGGCACCTAATAAATATTCTACAGCTACTACAAAACCTAAAGAACATTATAAAACTTATAGGCCCAGTAGCAACTCCTTTCATGTGTAGAATAGGGGGCGCTATATTTTTAAGGTTAGGTTATGTTTTATGTTCCTGTTTTGCTTTTGTAAATCAAAGAGATGGAAGAAGAATTAAATACAGTAGCAGTTTTTATAGAAAGTGCGTTAAAACCCGTGAAAATATTTTGGAAAGCACACCACACACCACTACTAAAAATTACCAAAACTTAGACGTTCCTCAAGAAGATATATTGCCAAATACTTCGACTAATCGACTGCCACCGATGAATGAAGGGGCAAATGACCTTTGGAAGAATGTATAGATATCAGGGAAAATTGGTTAAAGACGGCGTTGATTTTCCATCTTCTGTGTTTTGGACAATTTTGAAGTGCATTGAAAAAAAATGTTTTACAAAAGCCAAAACGCGCGAATCAAAAAGTGGGGTTATGGTCAATGGTCAAGTTTCTATAAAACCTTTTTTGTAACTTATAAAACTATTAAGTATCATAAAAGGACCTAAAGTTTTATTGCAAGCGCAAAATTCCCATAAGACGCCTAGGAAAGTGTTATAAGAGTTTTTAAGGTGTTGATGATTACTTAAAGATCCATATAAAACTAGAGGTTTTTAAAAGGCGAAATGGCGAACATGACGTCCTTTTATAAGGCGATCATTTTATGTTTGTGTTGTATGTACTTACATAAAAAAGAAGAATATTACATTTTAAGCAATATTACCGAAGCTTTAAGACGTATTTTTTCAAAAGCATGTTTATTTGTAAAAAAACAAACCATGAGACGTTATTTTAATTTTTTGGTTTTTACAAAATAAATTATATTTAAGTTCTAAACGGGGGCGCTTTAGTTTTAAGAAGGGTAAAATGTTAATATTACTCGATAAATTTTCCATGCCAATAAAATTTAGTCCTCATGGAATTCTTACAGAGTGTTTAAGTTGTTATAATAATTATTATAACACGCCATTTTCATCAAAGTGAAAATTCATTGCTGTCAACTTTAAAGTACAAGCTGAATAATAATAACAAGAACCTGAAATAGAATATATTGCAAACAAACGTTGTAGAAAGGGGCGTTTTATAATGGCTATTATAAGGAATATTAAAGGTTTTAAAGCGGTAACGAAAATGTATTCCTTGCCGCTATAAAACTTATTTATGGTTTATAAAGGTAACGATAACCTCTTAGTTACCAATAAATGGAGAGTAAAGGTCACGTTAAAGGTTTTATAAGATACTAAAATTTGGTCACCGTTACCTTTATAAGATTCTCCATTTAAGTGCTATAGGGGTGTCATAAGGGTAACGAAAACGTTTCGCGAACAATTGATAGGCTTTTAGGTTTTATTAAGTAGGTTATCGAAACGTAACCATTACCATTATAAAACAAAAAATGTTAGTTGGGGAGTTATAGCTCGTTATAACTCAAGAAAGGGGAACAAAATAGATCTGTAAGGTCGCGGTGATTAACTCCCATCTTAAACATTTTACAGTCTACAAGATAATCCGGGGGCATATGTAGTCTTTATTTAAAGTTTACTTATAATGTAACGGGTGGCCAACTAAGAATGGGCGCCGGCTGTGTCTCAGAAATTACTTATCGTATAACTTTGGGAAAAAAATTCTAATAAGTAAATCGACCAAGAGAAGTCGGTCGAAATTATTTTCAAGTTCGAAAAATGTCCGCTAGAGGGCGTTTCTCTGATAGCCAATCAGAAAACAGAGTTTTTCTCAAAAATATGCAGGTGAACAGGTATTTTAAATATTACTATTGTAATCATTGAGAAATTTGTATTTTTTTTTGATAAGAGTGTTTTGCTCTATCTCTATAAAATAAAGTGGTGGGGGAAGGTTAAACTTGCTATTATTAAAATAAGGATAACTCTGGTTTGGCTAAGCCGATTTAAACAAAGTAGGGTTCGTTTAAAAGAGCTTTTCTTCCTTAACGATCTCCAGTATTAATTTTGTTTCCATAATTTTTTTCGTGGTAGCTATAGGGCGCTGATTTGACATCATAATAGATGATGTCAAACGACCAGTTGGTCGGTACAAGTTTAGGCAGGAATTCTAGGATGGCGAATGATTGGACTTTTTTAATTCTCAGAATGACATGAACTATCCATAATTTCTAAGAGATGAATTTCCAATTTTGTTAGGGGATCCGTCATGATGAAATTGATTCGATGAATGCAGTTGGTGTAGTTTGATGTAGTTGTGCCGCTTATTTTGCTATGAATGTGTGGAGCTTCTTGGATACCACTTACTTTAATACATAGAGACGTTGGAGCGGCATATTTCCATGCCTACCTAGGTCAGCAGATTCAATATGCATGACAATTAAATGGTATTAAAATGAAATTAAAATATGTGTTTTGATATTTTGACGTAACCAATTTACCTCTTTTTGTGTCCTAGCCTACTACTCTAATTTTTAGACTATATAATCCTAAGCGGCACCCTAACATGATTGGTTCTCTTAATATCTCCGGTTAGAAAGAAGATAGAAAGTTGCGGTTTACGCTGATATTTTGGAAATTTTGTGCTCTATTTAACTGTGTAAAGAGAAATATAGGCTCCTATTTATTTTTTTTATGCAAAGGCGCAATATCTGTTATGATGTCAAACAGCGCCCTCTAGCTACCACGAAAAAATTATGGAAACAATATTTATACTGGAGATCATTAATAAAGAAAAGTTCTTTTAAACGAGCCCTAGTTTGTTTAAATCGTGTAACCTAAACCAGAGTTATCCTTATTTTACTAAAAGCAAGTTTAACCTTCCCCACCACTTTATTTTATGAGATAGAGCAAAACACTCTATATCAAAAAAATAATAATTTCTCGATTATTACAATAATAATATTTAAAATACCTGTTCACCTGCATATTTTTGAGAAAACCCCTCTTTTCTGATTGGCAATCAGCGAAACGCCCTTAGCGGACATTTTTCGAACTTGAAAATAATTTCCAGCGATTTCTCTTGGTCGATTTACTTATTAGATTTTTTTTCCCATAGTTATACGATAAGCAGGTTCTGAGATATAGCGGGCGTCCATTCTTAATTGGCCACCAGGTACCTACAAATTTGCACGGAACCCTCGGTGGGTAAGTCCGACTCGCACATGTGCGGTTTTATTTATCTAATGTAGTACTTAAATGTCAATGTGTTGCATAAAAATAGTACTCCAGTTACCAACACATCCCTGTTAGCGTCACATCGTGACTACACGAGTAATTATCGGACCACCCTCGTACGCACAACTTTTTAAAAGTCGATTTAACGATAGTTCGTTCCCGAGTCCTTTCACTTCACCGACCTTCGAAAAGGTATTTTATTGTTTGCTTTGTCTTTATTCCAATTGTAACAAATCACCGTTTGCCTAAAAATGTTACGGTTTTTTTTCGCTTAAATGGTAAAATGTCATACGTACCGCGAGCGTACACACATTTTATTCGATGTTTTATTAATTTCTGTTTCGATATTAGTCATGGGAGATATGTCTGCAATGCGAATTGAGTCTTGATTAGAAGCGAGACCTTCGATTACGACAGTGAGCAATACCGTTACCGTACTTTGGTGTAATTGGATCGGGCTTATTACGAGATAGGAAGTCCAAATATGTATGATTATACTAAAGGTTAGGCGATTTATAATCGAAAGGATCAAAAGCGCTGTCAGAAAAATACACACATGGTCAAAATTATTGCATATATCGATATTTTTATTTTATTTTGGACATAATATGATTCTTTTATTAAAAATCTAAGTGCAACTAGGCTGTTATTATAATTTTATTTCATAATGAGTGAAAATCAACAAAAGCAAATTTCATTTTAAACAGAAAATATAGAAAACAACTTTAATTATTTCTCACAACTAACAGTCTGTATGGCCTCCTCGAACCTCAAGCTCTGAGACGACGTGGCATGCTCTCAATTAAGTTGTCCAGAAGATGTTGAGGAATGGCTTCCCATGTTTCGCGCACAGCAATTTTCAATTCATTTAAGGTCATTTCTCATCATTTAAGATCATTCCTTTTGGCAATATGGCGTTTTAGCATGTCCCAAGCATGCTCGATCACATTCATATATGGAGACATCGGTGGCCACCACAGTTTTCTTATACCCCCTTCCTCACAAAATTCGCGAACCGCTAAAGTGCGATGGGGAGGAGCATTATCGTCCATGTAAACAAATTCATCCCCCACTGCCCCTCGAAATGGACGCACAAAAGGCTCTAAAACGTCTCTAAGATATGAGGCATCTGTTATTGTGCCATCAATAAAAATAAGAGGAGTTCGAGCTCCGCGTATTATATCTACCCATACCATAATGCTTCCCCCTCGAAACGGGACACGGGGTTGAGCTGCATTCAAGCATGCTCGTCTTCCAGATGCTCTCCATACCAAAGTTCGTCGCGAGTCTGAGACTAGGCATACTCTTGTTTCATCACTAAACATGACGAAATTCCAATTAGGTCCATTTGCTCTCATCTTCTCAGCCCATTGTAGTCGCGTCATTTTGTGATATAAATTAAGCTTCGGAACACGTAGAGGCCTCCTTAAAAGTAATCCTCTATCATGGAGTCTTCTTGCTATGGTCTTTCTTGAAACATTTACTCCTTCAAGGCGAGCTAACTCATTTTTAATAGAAGTACTAGAAAGCAGGGGATTGCGTCGTGTAATTAGGGATATTTGACGGTCTTGCACAGCAGTAGTAACTCTCTTTCTACCCCATCCTGGCTGGTCTGTAACCTCGTCTCTCGCCCAGAATTTCTTTAATATTCGCGAAACATCGCTTTGGTTAACTCCTACAATTTCAGCTATTGCAACTTGCCGTTAGCCCTGTTGAGATAGTGTCACTATTCTGACTCTATTAAACTGTGAATAATGTTTCTAGGCATTTTAAGTCTAAAACAATGGTCAAATTTCTTCTGAAATTCAAGAGACCACAAATCGAAATGTGTAAGAATTTGTAGTAATATTGGGTCTGAACAAACCAAACTAACATTATTAAAGAAAACATCTGTAATACTCAAGTATACAAACAGAAAAAAAATGTAAAATGTACCCTAATACTTTGGTATGCCTCCATTGGCTGCTATAATAGCGGCCTGTATACGTCCGTTCATGTTGTCATTGAGGCTGCGTATAATATCATATTGCGTTTTGCTTTCTCATTCTTTTTTAAGAACCAATTGAAGTTCATTTAATGAAGCTGGTACCGCTTCGCAACCTCCAACCCTCCTGCCAAGCATTTGCCAAACGTCGAACATGATGGGCAGTTCATAGTAGTATATAGTTCACAATAATCACTAAAGCCGGCTTGTCATATTGAAAAGTAACTTAAAAAAAAAATGATAATTGAACAAATTGCAAATTGTTGGTGGCAAGTTCATTATGTTCTTAAAAATTAACCAAAGCATGTATTGACATGATCCAAAAAACAAAATACTCAAGACCGTAAAATTATGTTTTAAGAAAATTTACACACGAAATTATTGCACAGGGTGTTTTAATGTTACAATGTTTAAACAACCCCTTATATGCTAAATACTCTACTACGAAAAAGTATCTATAAAAATATTTACTCTCACAACATACAGTTAACTGATTCCCCAAAGCAGACATGATATTGAGCATATTTTTTTAAAATCTTTATTTTCTAGAGATGTTACAGATTATTGGACCAAAATTGAATTGAGCTTATAGATTTTTTTTTCGGTCTATTTAATGTTGTAAAAATTCGAAATGGCGGCCAGAAGAAAATAAAACTTGACTGTTTGTGCGAAATCTAGAAGGCTTAGAAGATTATTGAAAACGGCATTTAACTCGCCGAGGTCAAAAATATAAAAATACCTAATCACGTTGCAATAGATATACAGCGTGAGTGTCTTAAATAAGTGCAAATATTTTCAGGGCTGGTAGATCTCGATAAAAGAAACATATTTTCTCTTTGCCATTTTTCAGAAAAGTCCAAAATAACCGAGTTATTTAAGTTTGAAAATTTAAAAAAAAACGATTTTTTTTGAAAAAAATTTGAGAGCCACCGGATTTTTTTCTGTAATTGCATCCTTTTAGTTCCGTAACCATAGAGTAAAGCCGTGGAAAAATTTGCGGTGAACAGGCAGTTCTAAAAAGTTTTCAAAAATATGCAGGGAAATTTAAAACAAAATGCACGATTTTCAACATCTCTTTTTTGGGAAAAAAAACTCGTGTAATAAATAGACGTGTTCCTGGGGTCGAAATATACCAGCCCTGAAAATATTTGAACTTGTTTAAGACTCACCCAGTATAGTTGTGAAGATATTGTCATTTATAAAAAAAGCATTAATTTCTTTTTTTTTTGGGATTAGTCGGAAACTAATACCGAGGTTTTCTTTATAGGCATTTGTCAAATTTCTAATAACGAACATTGGTCTAATTTATCCGAATTCGTATGTCTCGTAGTTTCAGAGATGCCAATGTTGAGTTTCGAAATTGTCACCACCCTGTATACAAATAAAATACATTTATTTTTTTAATACAGGGTGAGTTTTCTACGATGTTCTCTATGGGTATCTCGGAAACTACTGGAATTAGAGAGTCGGTTAAATGGGGGAAAGAATTGCAGTTTTGTGAGGAGAAACATGCGGCTTTTAGAGTTTTGAAAACGTTTATGGCTTACTAGATATTTCGAAAAAAAAAACAAATTTTGACTATTTTAAAAATGCTTCCTACTTCCATTATAATCTATTTTAGACAAAAAGTTTTCAGATAAAAGTTGTAGATAATTCGTTCTCCGTCTTTTCTGAAGCCTGTCATTTTTGACATATGACACAATATGTTTTTTTTAAATGGAAACCATAGTTTTGTAATTGGTTAACTGCAAATTCACATTCTTTTCAACATTCATTTTTATATTCTAATAGTATAATTTTTCATTTATTACAAACTTTTTGATGCTCCTTGTAGTGGTAGTTATTAAAGCTCTTGTGAAATCTATGAAGTTGCAGAACAGATAAGAAACAAATTGGAGTAATTACAAATGGGAAATGTTAAGTCTTTGTTTAATTGCATCTATTTATGATCACAAGTCACAATAAAGAACACGAATGCGTTAGCTCTTCAGATCTAGGATTAGGAAATCAATGAACGAACTCAAGTACTTTCTGGTGTATTGTTACATAAGTATAATAAAAATTAACATTATTAAATCTGAGCAAAGGTATTTAGGATTGAAATTATTGTCGATAATCAAACATTTCTTGGTCCTACAATACATAGTTATTTTCGAGGTTATTTTAAACAATTGAAATTCATCAAATTTTGAAAAGTAAAATAATTCATAACAGAAAACATTTTTAAGCATTAACCAAAGATATTTAAACTCTAAAAATAAACTCTTAAAACCAAACCAAATCAAACCGAATTTAAAAATATCTTTGGTATTAACCTTGTTTATATATTAATAGTTAGTCAATGTGCCTGTATAAGTCGATGCTGCCAACTGGTGGCAGAAATTAAAACGTAAAAAGGGGCGGAGACTATTGAATTTGGCAAAGAAGTAGGGACTAGGAATTCTTCGAATTTAATTCTCGGTAAAGAATAAAATATCTTATCTGCTTTGAACCGAATTTTTACCCCAAAGCGTTATTTACATTTTTTATTTTTGGATATGGATTTATATTTATTTTGATTTTCATGGCCCCTTGTTAAATACTAAATTATTATATTAGGTATATATGTATATATTTTATTTCTAGATGGATAATTAAAAAAATATATGAAACTATACCTACCTACCTCTGTAACTTTGTAAAAAGTATGACGGATTTAACATAATGTTTTTTTTTAAATGTAACATCCTATTTTATTTTAGATCCTGCGTAAAATTATTACTTTTTTATGTATAATCCTTGTATAATGGTGTAACCTAAAACTAGTTTTCTAATATTTCAATTTGTTGATGAAGAAAAAATATTAGATACTATGTAGATATTTAAGGCAGATGCTACAGGGTGTTCAACATATATTAATGGTTAATTCTACGTATTTAAAATTAAAAAAATATCTGCAGACTCTTTCAATGACACAGCCTATACTGAGTGTTTTTTTTTAAAGTGGTTCACCTCTATAACTTTTTTATTTTTTCAGATTCCGAGAAAAAAACTAAATTGGGAATGTTAGTAGGTATATGACATAAATCGAGATTGATTCGTATTCAGTTAGTTTCGGTCACTTCCTGTTTCACCGGAAATGTATACATTTGATTTTTAAATGGTACCCTCGGTATTTTTTATACCGTAAGATCGAATAAAAACGGCGTCAGCGATGGCTATGAAATGAACATCGATGACATTTCTCATATAAATTTACATATAAAATGACAGCGCTTTTCATTTCATAGCCATTGCTGACGCCGTTTTTATTCGATCATACGGTACTTTATTTGATAGAAAATGACATTCTGAATAGAATGACAACTTTTGACATCAACAATCATATGTCAACTTTTGACATTTTCAATTAAATCAAAAATAGCATTTTAAAATTCAATCTAGTGTCATGGCTGTGTTAAAACCATTATTTTTTAATCAAGGATTAATCAAGGAGCTTTGGAAAAATTGATTTGGTCGTCTAATATTTTTTGTGTCTTTTCCTGGTCAGTTGAAATATGCCCATTTCGTATTTTAATCATAACTCAATTTTTTTTAATGAAACGAGAGTGGCTCATTAGCATATTTGGAAAAGCATTTTTTGATACCTAATAAATTTTGGTACCTAATTTTGGTAAATAATTTGGTACCACACACTCCGTATGTCGAGTCAAACTGTCGTTATCTTTACGACCGGTTACATGTTGTTTATTATCATGGCACTCTACTAGATTGAACTTTAAAATACTATTTTTTAAGTAAAAGAGTCAAAAGTTGACATTGAATTATTCTATTGAGAATGCCATATTCTGCAAAATAAAGTAAAAAAATACCGACGGTACCATTTAAAAACCAAAAGTTGTAGTCATTTCCGGTGAAACAAGAAATGACCGAAACTAATTGAATACATCAATCAAGCTACTTTTGAAAAACACCCGATATATTATAATTCTTTCTGATAGATTTTACAAAATCCTTCAACTTCTATTAAGAATGTCATATAACTAAATAAATCACTTTACTTAATGTTTAATAATAAATAATTTTTGTTTTGTCATATGGCAACTTGTTATAATGTAAATGAATTAAAAGAAGGATAAAATTCAGAACAGATTGCAAGCTGTTGAGTATAGGTGTACTTAATATACTTTCTTAACAAATGTTGAAAGGTTTTGTAAAATCACTAGAAAAAATAATAATATATATATCGGATCAGCCAAAAAAAATGTTTGAACACAGTGTAGCATCTAACTGCAAGTATTTTTACATATAAATATATTTTTTTTTCATCTCTGTAAAACACTCCTACCAAATTTGTGTAGTCCAACTTCGGAAACAACTGACAGTTAAGTAACATAGGAATAAAATTTTACTTTTTTTTTAAATTGTAAATACTTACTAACGTTATTTATAAAAAAAAGTTATAGAATTTTAGGCAGAATCGAAAATAAAATAAAAATGGAGTTTTGCATTAAAAAACATGTATCCGCCACATTTTTTGAAGCAACCAGTATACTCAAAAATAACATTTGAACTGTGTCTCTAAAGATTCTCTATACCCTTTTTTTTATTTTTTTGGAATTCCCAAAACAAACGAGATAATTAACTTTATTTCTTTCGTGATATCTCATTTTATAATATTTCGGAAGAATTAATCAGGTATCTTATTTTTATAATTATTAGAAATAAATCGGAATTAAAGGATAAGGGATATGTAAATATATACCATACGATAAAAAAAAACGGCCTCAGAGGTGGTTTGGAAATGAATATCGATGTCATTTGTACGTAAACAAATAGACGCCGTTTTTTTTCGCTCATACCGTATAAGAAAAAAAATTTAATAAAGCAAACGCATTTATTAATACATGTATATAGATTTACATGGTATGAAGAAATTCGCATTATGATCTCTGAAGGTCCCACCAATGCTTGGTTAAAGTGGCGAGTACGACCACTTAGCAGTCACACCTATAATAATTTAATAAAATATGAATATAATAAACAAACTTATTTCTTTTAGATTTTTTAAAAGCGAGTTATATGTGTTAAGTGGTTTTTGATTATTTTAGACTAATTTTTTTAGACATATGATTATTTTAGACCAAATTGTCTGCCCACTCAAACGTCTTTCAAAATTATAATGTAGGAAATTCTTAATATGTTTTAATTGGGAATACTTTTAGAAAGTTTCATTTTCACCAAACAAAACTACGTGTGTATAATAAATTGCAGTATAATCAACTATAATGCACGATATATACTGGGGGCGTCAAAACTAGATGTTGGGTTTTCTCAATTATTTCGAACAGAAGTCCAATTTTTCTCCAAAATTTTGTCCAACTTTGTTTTGAAAAATAATTTTTAAATCCATAATCGATGTTTATACAGCAATGTCCTCTTTTAGAATAGATAATTATTTTCAGCTGCATCGATAAAATAAATCATATTTACTGATGCCAAGTAAAAAATAATTAGGAAATTATTTTAGACATCTAATTCTTAATTTTTGTCGCTGATAAATAGATACATCACTTTTGACGACAAACCTACTAATAAAAATTGCGTAAAACAAATCATGTTTATTCGCAAAGAGACAGTGAAAACAATTTAATAACTATTAATTTGGGATATAGATCTTAATAAAACAAAAGTTGCATAAAAGCTTTGTTGATTTATGATATAAAATACAGTGTTTCATTTGAAATAGCAAAAGAAAAAATATAATATCTAGTTTTGACTCATCCTGTATATAATAAACAATTTAGTCTATTTTAATATTATTATATGAATTATATAATTATTAATTATTAACTTAAATTAGTTCCAGTAAAAAACGTCGATATTACCTATTTTTAACTTAACTTAGAAAGAGAGGGCTTTAAATATATATTTTATTATATAAACAATAAAATTCAATCAAAAAAGGGTCAAAATATATTCTTTGGTCAAAATGAACTCTATACGACTACGACATTATGGTATTTTTTGGAATTTTAATAACAAATCCACCAAGCAAAAATACAAAATATAGCCTTTCTTTTCACAAACTCATAACCTTTGCTCATAACTAATAACTTTAAAAGTAAATATATATTTGAATCATCCTGTATATCTATAAAAATACCTCCCTGTCAAATTTACGCTACTTTTGCAAGCATATTTTACAAAAAATATGATTTGAGTGAAAATATAAAATAGGAAATCTGATATGAAGCTTTATCTAAACACAGGGTTGACTGTAGATAAAAAATATTTTACGTTATCAAGTTATTAAGAAAAATTCTCGGAAAAATTATAAAATACACAATATATCTGACAAAAAGCAAAGTGAGAAATGAAACAATTTATAGCATAAAATCAGTATTTTTTTAAACTTTTAAGCAAACTGGGCATTATCGTTTAATCTATCTATCAATCTATCAAATGTTTATTATTAAACTTATATCAGACTCTATAACATTTTTCCCAAGAGTGATTTAAAACAAATTTATATGAATTTAGAAATAAATATGAACAGTATTTACTTACCTGTAAAACAGATGCTTTTTGCTTAATTAAATATGTTGGAAAATATTATCCAGTAGGTACAAATACACAACACTTAAACACAACAAAATAAACTAATAAAATAATAGTTTCTAATCCAAATTTCACAAATACTGTTTATGTTTCTTCGCGAGGGACGAAAAAACTGAATTTTTAATTACTCAGATATGCATTAAGGTATATTTCAATTCAAAAGCTTATAAATATTTATTTTTATAAGACATAACCTAAACGAAACGAAATTACAAGTCGAGAAAGATCAACAAAACTGCCGAATTTAGAAGCGAATATAACTTTTTTCCTTTTTTCTTGTCACAGTTGAAACAAACAAGGATAAAGCTATTTTCGTAAAACATGGGTGAAACGTGCTAATAAGTGGCCCAATAGATGTGACCTCGCGCCCTTCCATTTTTGAACGATGGGCGGGTTTAACGGATTCCCCTCAAAGAAAATCGTAGGGGAATACAAAAATTCAGAACGGGCAAGGCGCCACCTAGAAGACGGGCTTGTACTAAGCCCTCATTGTACATCTATTTATACATAATCAAGGGTATTAACTAATGCGACATTGATTTTGTTTTATTTTTTTAGTAGAACTTTATTTCTTCATATTTGCTAATCAAAATAATTGAATTATCACTTTTTGTGACATTGGTGATTAATGCAGTTTTTCAGACGGATTAAGTATAGTTAAGTTTAAACACAAGTTAATTATATTAGAAAGGCCTTGTTTAAAATACTACAAGGACATATGTACTGGATTAAAGAATCCTACCTTAAAGATGGTTTGGACGATACCATGTAACACCATATTATGCATTTGGTTGCAGAAGTCTGGCCTATTTTGGTCAATATATGGAAGACACCCCTGACATATTGTCACATTCATTTCTAAATTTGATAATTATCTGTCAACTTGGATAATGTACAGCTGGTTCCAAAAAAAATGAATACGACTCTTTACATATTTTTTTTCAAATATTTGGGCAGTGTATATTTATGTGTCAAGTATTTTGACATGTTAAGGTTATTGTGACATTGTATAAAACAACTTTGCCTAGACACCCAGAGGCTAAAGGACAACACCACAAGAATGGAAGTTAAAGATTATATCTCTGGATATAAATTATGAAGACATGGATGTAGAAGATACCTGGAGCAAAATAAAACATCTTGTAGCAGATAATATGCTTAAACCTGAAAAAGGAACAAAAAAAACAGCAATGGATGACAGAAGAAATCTTGGATCTTATGGAAGAACGATAAAAACACAGGAATAAGAACGAAAGAACGTAGAAGAAAATAAACAACAAAAAGCTCAAAGAAGCAAAGGAACAATGGTTACAGATCCAATGTAGGGAGATTGAAGCCTTGGAACAAAAACATGACACCTTCAACCTGCACAAGAAAAACAAGACCATGGCAGGAAGGACTAGCTCACGCAGCAGTAACTTGGTATTGGACAAACAAGGTGGTCTTATAACTGACACCGGAGGAATACTGGAAAGGTGGAGAGAATACATGGGAGAGCTGTTTGATGAGGAGCAACAGGCGGAAACCATTGTCCATGCTGATTCAGGTTCAGAAATAACACTAGATGAGGTACGGCACTCAATAACACGGTTAAAAAATAACAAAGCCACTGGACCAGACAATGTTCAAGCAGAAATACTGAAGCTGTCGGAAGATAACCAACTTAAACTTCTGACAAAGCTACTCAATAAAATATACGAAACAGGAGAATTGCCTAGCGACTGGCTTGTTTCCACGTTTATTCCCCTTCCTAAGAGAGCAAATGCTGCTAGGTGCTCTGACTACCGAATTATAAGCTTGATGAGCCATGCATTGAAAATCCTACTTAACATCATTCACTCTCGCATATATAGAAAGCTTGAAGAAAACATGAGCAAAGTTCAGTTTGAATTCAGAAGTGGAATGGGAACGCGAGAAGCCCTGTTTTCTATACAGGTCCTGATACAGAGACGTAAACTGCGATGTCTACGCTTGTTTTATAGACTTCGAGAAGGCGTTTGATAGGGTGCAACATCACAAACTATTTGAAATATTAATGGAATATTGCTGCACCAGAGAGCGACCGTACGTGTAGACAACGAAACCTCCCAAGAATTTACAGTGGGTCGGGGAGTGCATCAGGGATGCATACTGTCACCAATTCTGTTTACTACGTACTCCGAAATACTGTTTAGACAAGCGCTCAGTGAAACAGAAGAAGGAATAAAGATCAATGGAGAAACCATGAATAATTTAAGGTACGCGGACGATACAGTTCTCATAGCAGATAGTGCTGAGGGATTGCAGAAATTAATAGACCGAGTAGTAGAGGCATGTGATATGTATGGTATGAGACTTAACTGCAAGAAGACCAAAATTCTAGTAGTTAGTAAAAACGATGAGGCGCAGTACCACCAGTTTAGGGCGAATAATGAAACCTTGGAAACAGCAGATACAATCATGTATTTGGGCTGCAGCTTGAACAAGGAATAGGATCACTCACGAGAGATCAGATGCCGTATAGAAAAAGCCAGAACCGTTTTTAACCGTCTTAGAAAAATCCTATGCAATATGCACCTGAATATTGCTATAAGAACACAGGTCCTAACCCATATAGCACATCAAATCACATTTACGATGTGTTTACATTATTAGATGTAGACACAGGGTGACACAATTCCCCCGATGTAAATATGCAACGTTTACACATTGTAGTTCAACACGTATGCACAAAGGTTAAACGTCCGCCTCACAATGTAGCCACAGTATAGCATTTACGGATACACAAAGTAAGGGATACACAGTGTGCCGTAGGATACACAGTGCTTGTGTATTACGTTTAAAATATGTTTACACATTGCAGTTGTGACTACCGCGTGTATACGTATGTATTTTGCTTCGTATACTATACATCTTGTGCTAGATAAAACTACTCCTTATGAACGAATTTAGGAAATAACACAAGTTTTGATGCCTAACTTTTCGTTCTTTTTAAGAAATATCTATTCAATGATACCAATTATATCTTTTTAGAACGAAAATTAGGAATGCAAAACTTTGTATTTTCCAAAAGTATCTCGATCGTAAGTTCAAGAGAAGTAGCCTTAAAATTGTTCCATTTTTGTTTTGTATTAAATGTACCATTTTTCTTCCATAACATGGATTAATTGGTTAAAAAATAAAATTCTTATATTTCTTTATATCATGGAACGCAATAGCGCAAATAATACAATAATAATTATTATTTACACTGGAGAAACCAGAAGTAAGAAAACACTGTAAAAGAACAGAATTTGTATCAAAATATATTAAAAATATAAGTACCTAGTATAACAACATACTAAAATGGTAAACACTGGTATATCGCCACGATTTGGTGGACCTCGTTTAATCATTTTTTTCTCCCCTTTTCCCTCCAAGCAGTTGGTTTATTAGCATACTCATTCATCGAGCACTCTGTTGGACTTTATGTTGTTGTATTTTATTTCCAGATTAACAATCTCACCCTTAAATTTTATATGAAACTGATTATTGAATATTAAACATATCTGTATATCGATCCATCAATAACTTACCGAATATCAGTGTAAGAAGTTCTTTGAAGTGTTTAAATCTTTCTTTCTCTGGTCCATTTAGATTTTCATTATTTCCAAATTAAAAAAAATTATATTGCAGAGCTAACTCGGCTAACCTCTTTATCATTATACGAGAATATTTGGAGTTTTCATTCATTGGAGTCAAAATTTGGTAAATTGGGTATCGAGTAAGGGAAGAGTCGCTGCTATAATATTAATAATACTCTTAGGAAGGTGTAACAAGGTAATTAAAAACTTGTACTTACCTTAAAATCTCTTTTAAACTACACACAAACAGAACATTTATATAGAGCTTCAGAATGATAAAACAATAATGGCTGCTAACACATACCACTCCTAGAAAGGAGAAAGGAGAGGGACACATAAGATACACTTGGTCGGTGTATCTACGCTGAGGCTATCCGCGCATGCGCACACCTTCATTTCATGCTAGAATGTAGACACAACAGTACACTATTACAAAGTGTCTATATAGATATTTATATTATGTGTATACGTCATATTTTTACAAGGTGTGTACTATAGGCACAACTATGATACGAAGTATCACACATACATATGACTTATACATTGTATGTCTCATATACCGACGTCAGATTTCATCATTTTAATAATTATTTGTTACGTTACAAAAAACTCTTTAGAATCTTGAGTGTATACGGTATACAACTAGTAAACACTGTATCACACAATTCTATCAATATAAACCTGCGTGTATCTCATATGTATATGTTAGAACTAGATGAACACTTAGGTTCACTTTAACATATGTTGTTTCTCATGTGTCTCCCTTGTAGAAACGTAATTTCATTTGGACGTGCTATATGGGAAGGTGCTACGTATTATCCACGCTCCTTACGGAGTGGGGGCTCCTTATGGAGTCCTCTATATGGAGTGGAAGCTTGGACCCTGACAGATGCTACATCTAGACGCTTGGAAGCCTTTGAAATGTGGTGCTATCGCCGCATGCTCAGGATCTCATACACTTACCATGTCACAAACAACACCGTGATCCAGAGAATGCAAAAGGAACTAGAAATAGTACATAGTGTTAAAGTGAAAAAAATGGCATACCTTGGGCATGTGATGCGTAATGATAAATACCAACTTATCCAACTGATACTGCAGGGCAAAATAGATAGTAGAAGAAGTCAGGGACGCCGACGAACATCATGGCTGAAAAATATTAGACAGTGGACGGGAATGACGACCGTACATCTATTCAGGGCGGCTGTCAATAGGATTATGTGGACCAATATGATTGCCAACATCCATAGAGGATAGGCACTGAAAGAAGAAGAAGAAGAAGGTTCTTTGATGTCCCAAAAGAACCGGGAAATCCCGGTACCGAAAGTACCTGACCAACTGAACCTGTAAAACTAAGTATTACTTCCTCTTATTTTATTTCTGAGTGGATTGTAATCACAATTGTAATTTAATTTTGAATTATTTATTGATTGTCAAATATTAAATTTACAATGTAAACAGCTGAAAATGACAAGTGTTTTCGAATACATGTTATTTGTTGGTTTGTTGTTATTGTAAATTAAATATTTGACATAATCTTTATATGTATGATAATAATTAATTATTGAATCTAAAATTAATAATATTTAAAAAATAATTGACCATGTACACGATAATGAACAAAACTATTATTTTTTTTGTTTTTACTACGTAGATTTACTATTGATTTGAAGTCTAGCAGAGTTGACAAGTTAGTTGTATACAGGGTGCTGCAAATTCGAGGTACGAGCATTGGTATCTCGGAAACCGTAATAGATACGAAGATAGTTAAATTGGGGCAAAGTTGCCGCCTTGGGATGTTCCCCAAGATGTTTTAAAATTTTCAAGGATCGCTAAGTTTTTTGGAAAAACGGATTTTTTGAAAATCAATTTTATTTTTTCCTATCGTTACATTTTAGAAAATCAAAAAAATAATTGCACATCATCATAGCCACTTTATTAGGGCTATTTGATAGTATTTTTTGATTTTCAAATTAGCTGATAATTTGTGAGATAAGAGGCCAATTTATTTTTTTTTAAATACGGACCTGCATTTTTTATATCAGATTTTGAAAGAACTCGGTCGCCTAAGTACAATGATATGCCACACTTATACTTTTTTTGTTTGTTTTGGGTACCTTAACAACAACAAAACTATTTAATTATTATTTAAAATAATAATTTCAAATCCGACTCTGGTGTTTTAAATTACTTAATCTGATTATATTCATCGCAACAATATCGATCAGTAATAACTAACACTGAACAAGGAAAATCGAGCCAAATGAAAGGTTCAAATAAATAATATCCAAGTCAGCAATTTAAATATATTATTTTTAACCTTTTTTATTGAGAATTTGAAATCTCAGTGTACGATCTAATAATTTGCATAATATTAATCCTAGTTATTATAAATAAAATAACTTCTACAAACTAGTTTCTAATGCTGTACATGTTCGAAAGGGTTACCACCCTCCATATTGCTCAAATCTATTTTTCGTTCAACTTTATTTATAGCTCTTTGAACAGATCTTCTTCTTATACTTCTTAATGCATTTTGTACTCTTTATTGTAAATGCTGAGATGCAAGGGTCCTAGACTAAAACCAAGACCAAGTTTGGACCCTGCAAGACCAAGACTTTTTTTTCCTCATCAATAGTTACGAGCAGTTTAAAAATAAACAATTAGACTGAAAAAATATAAATGCACCGTATAAATATAAGAATAACAATGTCTAATATTTATTAATTTATGTAGTATTACAAAAATGCCGTCTAAAAATGTAAGCTTTTCTTTGAAAACCCAGCCAATCACTTCGAATTGATAGTCCGCCGATGATCGAAAATCGAAAATAAAATTTAAAGGTCGCGTTCGCCGTCTAGCATTGAGAAGGTTAGTATAGTAGGTAACTATTTCGTAATCACAACTTAGAAAGTTGTAATTAACGATCTTTCACTTGTCTAGGCGATCTCTTTGACGATTCGTCGCTGCCAAAATACCACATAGGAATTTATATTTACTATACCGAAATTTGAAATTTATTATAGTTTTTTAGAGTTAATAATACTTAATAAAAATGAATGAATAAATTACAAAAAAAATGGCGTCAGCGATGGCTATGAAAGAAGATCGCTGTCATTTTTTACGTAAAATTATAGGAATGTCATCGTCGAGATTTGGTATGTTAGTATGTGACATAAATTAGGATTGATTATCATATATTCAATTGTTTTTGGTCACTTCCTGTTTTATCGGAAATGACTACAACTTTTGATTTTTAAATGACACTCTCGGTATTTTTTACTTTATTCGATAGAAAGTTACACTCTGAATAGAATGACATAACATATGTGAACTTTTGACAATCTCCCTTAAAAAGTCGTATTCTAAATTCCAATCTAGAGTGCCATGGCTGTTTTAAAAACACTATTTTTTAATCAAGGAGCCTTGGAAAAATTGATTTGATCGTCGAATGTTCTTCGTTTCTTGTCCTGGCCGGTTAAACGATGTCCAAATCGTATTTTTAATCATACCGCAATTTTTTTCAAATGGAACAAGGGTGGCTCATTATCATATTTGGAAAAAGCATTTTTTTACGAGTAATTTAGTACCACACACTTGGTACATGCTCAAACTTGGCGAGCCACTGTTGAGACGCACCCGGTATATACAGGGTGTTTCAAAACAAATGCGAAAAACTTCAAGGGGTGATTCCTTGTTCAAAATAAAGGGTAGTTTGCTATATAAACGTTGGGTCAAAAGTCAATCATTAGGGAGATATCGCGGTACAAAGATGGCGGAAAAACAATGTTTTTATTTTTTGTCTTGAAAACGAACAGCGATAGACTAATGAAATTTTATAGAAGCATTCCTGTTATGAAAACACACTTTCTGGTAATTTTCTCACTTTTTTAAAATGAGTGGAAGGGATTGAAATAAACTACCCCTCTCATTCTTATTAAGGAAATTTAAAAAAAAAATCTTATCAAACACATGTAAAAAAAAATAATTTGGATAGTTTAGTTTCTTTAGAAACTTTTTTGTCACTTGTTTTTTTTATAAAACTCACCGATTTGAAATTAAAAAATAAAATGTAAAGCATTACATGTCCGGACAAAAAAACATTTTTAGATAAAGAATATAGTGGGCTGCTGCAATTTTTTTAGGAAAAAATCTAGTCGGCCACTGTCACTTTTTAGGAGATTTCTAATATTATTTTATTTTACATTACTCTACTGTAATACGTTATTGTCTTACGATCAATTAATTTTATTCCGAAGCCTTTTTATGATCTATTTAATTGCGTAAAAAAAGAATAAGTTTTAATGTAATGCTTTATATTTTATTTTTTAATTTCAAAGCGGTGAGTTTTATCAAAAAAACACAAGAGATAAAAAAGTTTCTAAGTAAACTGAACTATCCAAATTAATTTTTTTGCATGTGTTTGATAAGATTTTTTTTTAAATTTCGTTAACAAGAATGATAGGGGTAGTTTATTTCAACCCCTTCCACTCATTTTAAAAAAGTGAAAACATAACCAGAAAGTGTGTTTTCATAACAGTAATGATTCCATAAAATTTCAATAGTCCATCTCTTTTCGTTTTCAAGATAAAAAATAAAAACATAATTTTTCCGCCATGTTTGTACCGCGATATCTCCCTAATGGTTGCCTTTTGACCCTACGTTTATGAAGCAAACTAGCCTTTATTTTGAACAAGGAATCACCCCCTGAAGTTTTTCGCATTTGTTTTGAGACACCCTGTATATGTATATACAGGGTCGCTTTTATGTATGGAAACGGTCGATTATAAGGTAAAATATAGGAGGTACCGCAAAAAGTTAAATACAAAAGTATAGGATTTTTAAATATCTATTAGCGACTAATAAATTTAAGTATACAGGGTCGTCCATAAAGTCACGGTATATCAAAGTTTTATTTTTTTAAATAGAACCCCCTGTATATTATTACATATTTCAATTATTCCTTCAATTCTAAGCAAAAATACAATACTCACAATGTACCTCCAAGCAACCGTTTACGAGTTATTGACTTTTGAAAATATCACTTAAGCAATTCGATTTAATTAATTTCAATGTGTTTGGTTTGATTTAATGATACCATTCTGCCGAAACTGTAATACTGTTGTAATGGGTTTTTAAATTCCTATTAGCTAATAGTAAATTTAAGTATACAGGGTCGGTCATAAAGTTGTGTCACATCAAACTTAATTTTTTTTAAATGAAACCCGCTGTATATTATTGCATATTTCAATTCTTCCTTCAATTTTAGACAATAATCGAAATACACAATGTACCTAAATTGAAGAATTGAAATGTTAAACGATTTTTTTTTAATATCCAGACCTATGCTCTCATTTTGTACATCTATAAATAATGCTAACTTGAGAACTAATGTCAAATATTATTAAGTATCACAGTTTCGGCAAAATGGCATCGTTAAATTAAACTGATCGAAATTAATTAAATCGAATTGTTTAAGTAATATTTTCAAAAGTCAATAACTCGGAAATGGTTGGTATGAGAGGGTATGAGGTACATTGTGTGTATTTCGATTTTTGCTTAGAATCAAAGGAAGAACCGAGATATGCAATAATATACAGGGGGTTCCATTTAAAAAATGAAACTTTGATGTGCCACGACTTTATGACCGACTCTGTATACTTAAATTTATTATATTATTAATTTATAAACCCTATAACTTTTATATTTAACTTTTTACGTTACCTCCTATATATATTTTACTTAATAATCGACCGTTTCCTTGCATAAAAGCGACCCTGTATAATCTAATACAGGGTGCAGGGTGTCCCAGAAATAAGTGCCAATATTTTAAGGGGTGGTAGATCTGGTCAAAAGACACATTTTTTCTCTTTACCGTTTTTCAAATAAGTCCAAAATAACCGAGTTATTTTACTTTAAAAATTTCCAAAAAAAATCATTTTTTTCAAAAGTTTGCAAAATTATTCTGGATTTTCTTTCATGTAAATTTAAGCTACTACCTATGTTGCCATATTATCAAGAAATTATGTTTTTAACTTAAAATTAAAAAATTTCCAAAATATTTTTCAAAACATTACAAGTTTAAATTTTTTTTTGCAAAAAATACCTCATGGGCGGGTTTCTGAGGTCGAAATATACTACCAGTTTAAATATTTGCACTTATTTTTGGGACACCCTGTATATTGCTGTGTATTTAAATGTTTTATTGTAAATTGAAAAATTCTTGAAATTCCTTTCATAGACACAGATCCACTACACGTACTTTAAAAAGGTCGATGTGGCTCTGATTGAGACGTGCAGAATAACAACTTGCTTCATGAAGGCAACAAGTAACACAGCTTGAAAATTAAAAAATATGCCCCAAAAAGGTGTTATGTCGAAATTACTTACATTCATACTAAATAAATATATTACGAGCTGTTCAAACAAAAACGTAAATGTGTTTAAATACGGTTAATTTTCAGAACAACTATTAACCTTAGTTTTAAAATAAATTTACTACCTAGACCATTAAGTCAAAAATGAAGGTCTTTTAACTTGATTTATTACCTTTTAACTGCAAATACTTGTTGAAATGATATTATTAAACGCAATTTAATTAACAGTAATGTAGTAATTTCTTTTCAAAGACGAATTTTAAAGATATTCCAAAAATATTTTGGATATAAATATTTGAAATATTACTCTATTTACGAAGGGAAAATTTATCTTGTAGGTATATCAATAGAAGAGTTTGAATTAAAGCATTGACTGGTTTACAAATTATTTCACACAACTTGAAATATAAGTAGATAATGTAATCTATTATAATTTAAAACTAGAATTAATTTAAAAGTAGAAATAAATGTATCAATAAATATTAATATTGTCCAATATCCTATAATGTCCGACATCCTTTGTTTTTTAATTTGGGCGAAAAAGAACAAATATGATATTTTTATAACCTATTATTTTTAGAGTACAACCCTTGTACAACCTACTATTTTTAGTTCAGTTTTACGAAAAATGTAAGAGTATATAATAATAAGTTTAACTGTTGTTCTTCCTTCAGTTCCTTCTTAAGCAACTTACCATGTCAACTTGATATACGTAATTTTGTAAATATTGTATTATCTTTACACGTATGTGTTAATTGTTAAAATGAATTAGTTATGCTGTAATGTTTAAGTATCGCCAATAAAACCTACTAAAATTTACTATTACATATTATTTCGTTAAAGAAAAAAAATATTTATTACGCATTGTTTATGAATATAATTTAATTTTTATCTACTGCCTTTAATTAAAAATAATAGCCTACATAACTTCTGGACGTAAAACCATCTCGGCTAAAGTAGCTGTCGACAAACAATAATATGGCTTTTCAATGACAGTGGTATTACAAAAACAATAAACACTATTCACTATTTCATAGGTGTGTTGATTAGAATAAAAAGCAAAGACATGCTTTTAATGCTAAAATTGTTGTAAATCGTCACCGTTTTCTTCCAAAGAGAATAAATATCTCCAATACAAATAGAGAAATGGAGATTAATAAAAAAATAGCAAGTACCAAATAATTCGGTTGTTTGAAAATGATTTAACATCTCGCCATACACGGTTTACTGTTTCGATCTCCTTTTTAACTGTTCTTGGCACGTGGGTCTTGAATGACCAGTTCGTCTACTGCATTGTGGGTTCCACTAAAAGCTCGGCCAGCAATGTTGTTGCCGCTTCGCCTTAATGGGTGACCAACCTACCTCCATTTTCTCAGTTTGACAGTTTAACACTATCTACATACATTTAAATATTGCTGGAATTGTATACCTGATTTTATATCTACAGTCAAAGAAGAAAATTAATTACTAATAAATTCAACATAAAAATCGTAGTGTCCAGTATTCTTACTGGACACTGGAATCATCTTAAAAAGTATACTGTTTATATGATATCATCGTAAAAGTGTAGAGTTTATATTTAAACCAGAGGGGGGAGTAAGAATTCCTGAGACAATGAATCAACAATGCATGTAATAATTTGAAAATTTACCTAAGGAGCAGTTGGTTGGTACACAAAATTAGAGCAACGTACAGCAAGGCAAAACATGTGCAAAGTCCAGAGACTGGCATGCATCTGCATCACAGGTACTATAACAATATGTCCAACAGCAGCAACTGGGGGTCATTCTAGACCTAACACCACTACACATTATCGTCGATAGATATGCCAATGCGACAATGATTACTTACTTACTTACTGCCATTGCTCGCTGACGAGTATTTGACACGCATCAGAAGATGGTTACGGAAGGCGTCTTCTGTCATGAGCTTTTCTGTGACTGAAAAGCCCGATACGTGTTGTTATCTCTCTTCCGCACTCCGGACATTCAAAAATCTCACTACTTTGTTGCCTCATTACTTTTTGGTTGTCGTTAGAATGATCATTGACGGAACAGTACTGGAAGAATTGTCAGGGGCTTCGAACGCCCTCAAAAGGCTTGGAACACTCCTCCAACTCCCAGAGGATGACATACCAAGAATGTACAACTTTGAGAAATATCTCACTGTTGTATTGAGCAATAAAAAGGATTGGAAGAGAGAAGAATTTGCTCAACACGTAAAAGATCATAGTATAACGTGGTAACGATCTAGCTAGAAAAGAAAGGAACATTTCACTGACTGGACCACAACCGTTCTTCTTCCCAAGTGGAAATAAATTTAAAACGGAAATTAATAACCTGGAAGACTCCATCCGTAACCTGGAAGAGGAATCCTCCAACGGTCTAAGACACTCGAAGAAATCTCTCAGAACTTACGACCGAGAAAAGTCAAAGATTTTCCTTGATTTAAGTCAGAACAATCTTCGGATTGTCACGTGGTTTTTAACATGACACTGTCTCGTTAACGTACACCTCAGTAGATTGAAGCTAAGAAATAACAGCGAATGCAGATTCTGGTATATAATAGGTTATAATCTAATGGGTATTATAAATGATATAATAATAAACTAATGGGTATTATAAATGATATAATAGTAGAAGCAATAACGGAAGCCCAAAAGAAATGTTGCCCAACAAATTTGAAGGAGGAAAAGATCAGTTTGGAAACACAACACAAAATAGAACAAAGAAGGAAATTGAAAAGCGACGAACACGCCAGTCAAGGTGATTTGAATAAACTAAATAAGGAAATATCAAGAGAAATCAGAAAAGACATAAGAAAGCACAGAAACAAATATTTGTTAAAACTATCGAGGATAATAAGAGCATGAAAATAATGAGACGCAAGCTCACTAATGGAAAAAAAGAAATCGTGAAACTCAAGGACAAAAATGGTAATATAACATCTAATAGAGACCATTTATTACAGATTGTGGAAACATTCTATGAAACACTATACATCAACCATTCTACTCTAGACTCGAGGAAGTACCTACAAGGAAAAGTTCAAAATCAGGGTTCTGAGGTTCAAAATCAGAGGTTCTGTTCCGGAAATCTCTGTAAGTGAAATTTACAATGCTCTAAAAAAGATGAAGAACAATAAAGCTCCGCGGGATGATGATGTCGTCACAGAAGCGATAAAGATGGGAGGAACAGTATTAATGACCAATATTCAACGGCTGTCTTCAACATCTCTGTCTGAAAAATCAAAATATCCCTACAAAGTGGAATAACTCAATAATTATCCTCTTACATAAAAACGGAGACATAGCAGACCTGGAAAATTACAGACCAATTAGCCTTCTTAACCATCTTTATAAATTATATACCCGAATTATAACAAATAGACTAGAGGCAAAATTGGACTTCTACCAACCTAAAGAGCAAGCTGGTGTCCGTTCCGAATTTGGTACCAACGTTCATCTGCAGTGTTTAAAAACCTTAATAGAAAAAACCATCGAATACAATCATCCCCTAGCACTGATATTTATCGATTTTAAAAAAGCGTTCGATACGGTAAAATTACCGGCCATCCTAACAGCGCTACAAGAATGTAGAATCGACCATCGATATTGTAACATAATAAAAAACATATATGACAATGCTACAACAACTGTAAATCTACATTCCATAACTAACCAGATAAAAATAAAAAGGGGAGTTAGGCAGGGCGATACCATGTCGCCAAAATTGTTTATTATTGTTCTTGAGCATGCATTCAAAATGCTGGCTCAAAAAAGGAATAGTTATCGATGGAGAGAGACTCAACCACCTACGCTTTGCGGATGATATCGTTATAGTGTCAGATAGTCTGGGAGAGATCAAGGACATGCTTCAAGAACTTAACGATGCATTACACGAGATTGGACTACCAATAAATTTTGACAAGACTAAGATAATGACTAATATGGTGCCCAGCGAACACATACAAATTCACAACAACAGAATAGAATTAGTCCACAAATATGTATACTTGGGCCATGAGATCAAAATAAGCAGAGATAACCAAACCTGTGAACTGGCTAGACGAATTACCTTGGGATGGGCGGCTTACGGAAAAATGAGGGACATCTTTAGAGCAAATATCCCAATACACCTGAAAGAAAGGCATTTAACCAATGTATCCTCCCGGTTTTGACCTATGGCGCAGAGACACTCACTCTAACAAAAGCAACCGCAGAAAAATTGAGAGTGACATAGAGGCGGATGGGGAGATCTATGATTAGCCTGACTTTGAGAGATCGAGTAAGAAATGAAGAGATACGCCGACGTACGGGAACGGATGACATTATCCAGCGAATTACAAAACAAAAGTGGAGATGGGCTGGACACATTGCTAGAATGGCAGACGGGAGATGGACTAAAAGACTTATAGAGTGGAGACCAAGAGCCGAAAAGCGTAGCCAAGGCAGATCTCCCACCCGATGGACCGACGACCTGAAACGAATAACAACTAACTGGATTGCAACAGCTAAAAACCGCGAGAACTGGAGACGTTTGGAGGAGGCCTATGTTCAACTATGGACGTGAAAGGGGGCTGCGTGATAATGATGATGATGATGATGAATCTAATGGGTATACACTATGAATATAGGTATGTTCTGTCTTCCGGTATACCGGTACGTACTTCCCGTATTCCGGTATACCAATGCGGTATTTCCATACCGGTTTCGGTACTTGTACCGGAAGACACATTTTGGTATCGGTACCGGAAGACCGGTTTCACTTGATACATAAAAATAGTTTCATGATAATATGAAAATCAAAAAACCTGCATAAAATGATTTCGGTACAGGTTTTTGTGCAAAGCTGATTGTGTTCTCCTACTCTAGGTACCGTATGATCGAAAAAAAACTGCGTCAGCGATGGCTATGAAATGAAGATCGCTGTCAGTTTATATGTAAAATTATATGGGATATGTAATCGATGTTCATTTCCAAGCTAATTGGACTTTTTTTCGATCATTCGGTATAATACGCTAGGAACATATATTATGTAATGCAATTTATTTTGATATATGTTCAGGGCATTGCTAGTCTAGTTTGGTCTAGTAATCTAGTCTTTTTTTAGTACATCTAAAATTCAAGTAAAAACTCTTACTCATGGATCACTCATGTATATTATATAAATTAAAATGTCCGTAAAACTCAGGCCGATATTCAATAGCGTCTACTCCATTATTTAAAATATGTAGAATAGCATCTTATTACCGCTCCATTTATATATCCAAGAACAGCAGCTTCCAGTACTTTTTCAATTTTTCATAAGTAAAGAGAACATTGGACAAGAAATCAAAAATATGCCGGAAATGAGAACATAAACAATGAGGTTCAGTATCGGTCCCACCAATTTAATTGTTGGAACCGGTATACCGGTTTTAGGACTGGTAAATCGTGATTCCAGAGATGTTCCACAGATACCGGTACTGAAATCTTAGGACCGAACATCCTTATATGAACACACATAGGTGGACACTTTTGATAGACAGACTCCCTGTTTGTTTTTTAGAGCTGATTTTTTTATTTACAACAGCAGCTCTCCATAAACATTGTGTCTATCTCTATAGACAATGTGTAGCACTAAATCACCTTCAAAAACTGTTCTACTTAAAAATGGATGCAATAACAAACTGAAGAAAATTCTATTTAATTATTATTTCTGTTATTAAATTCATTCAACTTCATAACAGCTGATGTTATAAATTCAAATTATTTTTGTTCCAATATTACTATGCCGTAGACGTTAGAATAATAAATTAATACCGGTTGTTTTCTAATTTAATTTTCTAATCTCTAATCTCAATTAAATATGTTTTCGAGTCTACATTGTTACTATTTCGATTAATATTTATATGTTGGACGACCGTTAAAGAATAACAATAGTTTCCTATGCCAAAGCATCATTAGTTATGTTAAAATTAAATTGAATAACCAGTAGCTTGCATGAACTAGAATTATTACGAGTAGCTTTATATTAACATAGGTTATGGTATATTATAATGAGGATTCCTTACGTCATTTTTATTACTGTGCTGCTTTGGCGGGACTGTTCACATTAAAAGGGCAAAATACTACACACCGCACAAAAATTATCGCATCACCAATGTTTCTAAATATTGTAACTACGTAAAACGTATTTTTACATTTTTTGTCTACTTCCCGAATAGGTATTCTTTAACTGATAATTTCGAGTTAAAGAAATGTATCCTTTTTTCTTTTATTAGGTTCTATTTTCCGTTTACTAGGAAAAAGTGTTAGAAGTGAGAGGTGTGTATAATGGCTGCTTCTCAACGTTTAACACGTCATTTGACAGATGAAGAAGCTGTCAGAGTAATTGCGCTAATTGAAGACGGGCGAAGTCAAAGGTACGTGGCAGATATAATTGGTGTTCAACAGAGTACCATTTCAAGAGTTGTTCAAAGGTATAGAGAGACGGGGCAGTACTCTAGAAGGGAGGGACAAGGTCGTCGCAGAGTCACAACATCTCTAGATGATCGTTTTCTATATACGACTTTCGGTCCTAAGAACACGACACTGCACTGCTCGAATGCTCCGAAATGAAATTTTAGCTGCTCGAAATATTCAAATTTGCGTACAAACCGTACGTAATCGACTTAGAGAGCATAATATACGTGCAATGATACCAGCCAGTGGCCCCCGTCTTACCAGAGAACATCGAGTGAGCCGCTTACAGTTTGCTAGAGACCATGTTGGATGAGATTTAGAAGAATGGTCTAATATCCTCTTTACAAACGGGTCTAGATTTTGTTTGTCCACTTCAGATAGACGTATGCCAGTATACCGAAGACCAGGCGAGCGGTATTTCCAATGCAACTTTCGTGAAAGGAAAAGTTTTAGCGGTGGGTCAATAATGGTATGGGGAGGAATTTCTCTTCATGGACGAACGGAGTTAATGATAGTCGGATGACGACCGATCGATATATAACAGACATCCTAGAATCCCATGTGGTTCCATACGGGCCTTTTATTGGTGAGAATTTCGTGCTAATGCATGACAACGTCAGACCGCACACTGCCAGGATAGTGCAAGAATATCTTGAGGAAGTAAATATTGTGTGGGATCACCTGGCTAGGGGAGTCCAGCAGCGTCAAGCTCCGTTCAGAGCCCTTAATGAAACAATCCAACATGAAATAACCATAACTTGGAACAACATGGAGCAAGAATATATACGTAGATTGTTTGAAAGTCTACCAAGACGAATGCTGGCTGTAATAAGAGCAAGAGAGGGAAATACAAGATACTGAAAAATGTTGTTTTGCGAAGAATTATTTTTTTTGTAATAAATCCCATAAAAATTAATTCTAATTCCCATAATAAACATAGGTACCATAGACATTTCTCAGAATCGTGGTTAATCAATTAGCCAACTTTTTGCATGATTTTTTAAAAAATTTCAAAATATGTAAGAAAACAAAATAAATTATGCGTTTCCAAGCGTTTTCCCGAAAGACTAACCGTTTTTTAAATAACAAATATTGTAATATTTGAGGGGCGTTTTCAACCTCTTGGAATTTGAGATTCGAGAACCTCCTCCTTATCGAACCTCTACATCCCACAGTCAATCCTTTTGCCAAAAAATCAGCTTTAAACGTCAAGCCGAGGGGTGTCTCACTTGGGCAAAAAATGTACATGTACTGCCAAAATATCATTCTATTTCCAAGCCACTGCCAATGACTGCGTAGAAGACTGCCTATGACTGCCATGTAATTATTATAGGCGACTGCCATAAGACTGCCAATGACTGCCAGCGACTGCCAAGAAAATGTACATGTAATTCCAACAGTGAGACACCCCTCACGTCAAGCAGTTTAAGCAGAATCGTGATTACTCAATGGTCATATTTTATGAAACACCCTGTATAAATTTTGAAAAAATCTTAAAATATGTAAAACAACAAAATAAAATATACGTATGTAAGAGTTTTTCCGAAAAATTCACCGGTTTTTATATAAAAATATTCTAATATTTTAGGGGTGGTTTCACCCCCTTAGAATTCGAGTTTCGAAAAATCCCTTCTTATCGAACCTCTACACTCTAAAGTCAATCCGTTTTCCAAAAATCAGCTTTTTACCTCAAACGCTTTAAGCAGGATCATGATTAATCTGACCAGATTTTTCGAAACACCCTTGTATACATTTTTAAAAAATCTTAAAATATGCAAAAAAAAACAAAATAAAATATACGTGTTTAAGCGTTTTTTCGGAAACTAATATTTGAGGGGTGGTTTCACCCCCTTGGAACTGGAATTTCGATAAATCCCTTCTTATCGAACCTCTAAACCCTAGAATCAACCTGTATGCCAAAATTCAGCTTCTTACGTTGAGTGGTTTGAGCAGGATCGTGATTAATCATTTAAGGATTATATATATTAGTATAGATTAAGGTTTTTTTAAATTCACTCCGAGAAGGGGTGAAAAATATAAATAAAACGTTTTTTTTTCCAAATTTCAGAGAAACGGTAAGGACATTGAGTACAAAAAGTATAGAGACCATTTTTAGGTAAAATTAGGCGCTCTACAACTTTTATTTGAACTTTTTTTCTAGTACTTACCGTTTCTCCGAAATTTAGAAAAAATAATTTTATTTATTAGAATGTAGAATGTAGAATGTTTAGGAGGGGAGTTAATCACCGCGACCTTATAGATCTATTGTGTGTTCCCCTTTCTTGAGTTATAACGAGTTATAACTCATCATACAGTCTCAGGGCTTTAAGAAAAGCCAGTATCTGAGACGGCTCCACAGAGGCCAGCTCTCCATCCTCGACATCAGACGTACCAAGGTTCATGGCACGAATGGTCGTCGTCTCGGCGCACTCAGTGATAAGGTGTTCTGGTGTTTCCCCATTTTCCCCACAAAATCTGCATTCGCCGTTGTTTTTCAGTTTCAGCCTACTGAGGTGTTCGTTGAGGAGACAGTGTCCTGTTAGAAACCCCGTGACAATCCGAAGATTGTTTTTACTTAAATCAAGGAAAACCTTTGATTTTTCTCGGTCATAAGTTCTCAGGAACTTTTTCGAGTGTCTTAGACCGTTGGAGGACACCCATTCCAAGTTACGGATGGAGTCTTCCAGATTCTTCAGTTCCGCTTTCAGTTGGTTCCCGTTTGGAAAACAGAACGGTTCTGGTCCAGTTAGTGGAGTGTTCGCTCCTTTTCTAGCTAGATCATTTGCTTTTTCATTGCCTTCTATCCCATGGTGAGGAGGCACCCAGAGTAGGAGGACTTTATTTTCTTTGTCTAATTTGTTGAGCTTCTCCAGGCATTCTTTGACCAACTTCGAATTGATGGTTACTGATTTGATCGCGTTAAGTGCTGCTTGAATATCGGATAGGATGGCAATTTCCTGTTTTCGATAGTTCCTATCTAAGATAAATTGTACGCATCTTTCGATAGCGCAAATTTCTGCCTGAAGGATACTGGGGTAGGTGCCCATTGGTTCGGAGTATTCAGTTTTCGGCCCAAATACTCCTATCCCTGTCCCTGCTTTGGTTTTGGAAGCATCAGTATACCACGTGATGGTATGGTCTTTTATATGCTGAGTAAGCGTTTCTTTCTTCCAATCCTTTTTATTACTCAATACTACAGTGAGGTGTTTCTCAAAGTTGTAAATTCTTGGTATGTCATCCACTGGGAGTTGGAGAAGTGGAATTTTCTTTTTGAGGGTGTTCCAAGCCCCTGACCTGAAAATTCTCCCAGTACTGTTTCCGTCAATGACCATTCTAATCATTGTCGCATTGGCATAACTACCGACGACAATATGCAGTGGTGTTAGGTCTAGAATGACCTCCATTGCTGCTGTTGGACATGTTCTCATGGCACCTGTGATGCAGATACATGCCAGTCTCTGTACTTTGCACAGGGTTTGCCTTGCTGTACGTTGCTCTAGTTTTGTATACCAAGCAACTGCTCCATAAGTAATCATGGGTCTTACTATCATGGTATACATCCAGCGCAAAATGTTAGGGGCGCAGCCCCACCTATTTCCCGCCAGTCTTCTGCATATCATGAGAGCCTTTGTGGCTTTGCTGGTAATGTTCTTAATATGCCTGTTCCAGAGAAGTTTACTATCCAGGGTTATTCCCAGATATTTCACTTCCTGTGATGGCAGTATTTCCTTTCCATCTAGATGGATTCTTTTCAAGTTTTTCAAACTTCGCTTTCTGGTGAATGGCACTACTGCGGTTTTATCTGAGTTAATACTCAGCCCGACAGTCCTGCACCATCTCTCAGCGATGCGGAATCCTCTTTGGATAATATCACACAGGGTGCCTTCATGTTTCCCCTGTGCAATGATGACTATGTCATCTGCGTACCCTATGCAGTGTATTCCCGCTAGAGTTAATTCTTCCAGTAGTTCATCCACTACCAAGCTCCACAGTAGGGGGGAGGTCACTCCACCTTGTGGAGTTCCTTGCGTTGTTTTAACAACTAGAGTTTTGGTACCTATCTCAGCCTCTGCTGTTCGTGTTGAGAGCATTTCCCAAAACCAGCGAATTATCGTACTGTTCACCCCTCTTGTTTCAAGAGATCGCTTGACCACCTTGTGATGTATATTGTCAAACGCCCCTGCAATGCCCAGAAAGCACAAACTGCTGTTTCTTTGCTATCCAGGCTTGCCTGTATTAGCTCAGTTAACTGGTACAGAGCAGTTTCTGTGGATCTGCCCGCTCTATATGCAAGCTGACTATCGTGCAGTGGTTTAACCTGTAGATGATTTACTCTAATATGGTTGTCCACTACTTTCTCTATCGTTTTTAATATGAACGATGTGAGACTAATAGGCCTAAATGATTTGGGGTTAGCCCAGTCAGTTTTGCCTATTTTGGGTATGAAGATGACTTTAGCTCTTCTCCAGATGGTTGATATATATCCCATCGCTAAGCTGCTTCTTGTAATGTTTAATAGATGGAGTGTAGCTATTTCCTGACCCTTCTTTAGAAGGGCAGGAAAAATCCCATCTATTCCTGCTGTTTTATAAGGCTGAAAGGTGTCATAGCCCATTTCAGTTTTTGTTCTGTTTGTATTTTATTTATTAAGATCACCCCTTCTCGGAGGTGAATTTAAAAAAAAAATACGATTCGTTTTTAGTTCTTTTAAAGTAACTTATCAAAGAATCAAGTTTTTACCAAAACTTCGTATTTGAAGGCCTATTTTCTTAGACTAATTAATTCTCTCAACTCGTTTTGTACGGATTAAAATTCTCAGTTTCGTATGGATATTCTAGAAAACCCGTTAAATGATTTGTGCGCAAAGAAAAATTGACTTAAATAATAGATATTTAGATACATCGTTTCGCAAAAGATGATGAATTTTACCTTCGACAAACCGGTAGCATTCCTCGCAGCCGAAAGATGTGTAACGGATGTTGTTTTCCTTTTTATTTTTAGTGGCCGAAGATGAACGGCCCGCGGTGAAAGTGAAAGCGAAAAGAGTACGACCGGTACGTTTGGTTTTTTGGAACCGGAACACCCAACGATATAAATAAATTAAGCGGCTTGACGCCCGAGATTGTGTGAGATCAAGTGGGCTGCATCGAGCTAGATATATCTTACACGTGTTAATTCAAGCCGGTATCATGTCATTAGAAGTTTAGAGGCTTAAGTTAAAATAGTTTGTAATCTTTAATTTTTAGTATTGAAATTAAAAGAATTTTGGACTTCCATTGTTTTTTTTTATTTTACTCACACAACGACACAACGTCAGTCAAAATATCACAAATTCTTTTAGTGGTTTATACAGAGTGTTACAAAAAACATGTGCCATCTCTCGTGGTAAAATTCCTCACGTAAAAATAAGATTTTATTTTTCATATGGAGGAATCTCCCCATGAGAGATAGCACATGTTTTTTGAAACACCCTGTATATTTCGATTACGCGGGTGTATACCGGGGTAAATAAAAACTTCGTTTTTTGCAATAAATTGAGAAAAGGATGGTACGACATTGATCGAAGTCTGGCTAATTTAGAGAGTCTGGCTAATTTGGATTCATCAAAATCTTGGAATCAAATCTTGGATTCATTAAAAAGTTAACCGAACAGAAACCTACATTTTTTATAACTCAAAATATTTTTTTGTCAGTTTCTGTCATATGCTATGATTTTTTATGATATTTTTCATCAGTTTAGTTAATATTCTCTAGAAAATTATAGAGAAATTCAGAAACTGTAATAGAATGATCAATATAATTTTAACTAATAAATGAAAAAATGTATAAAGTTGGTTATTAGTATATAGCCTTAATTACAAAGTAATTTGCAAATTTGTCGATATTCAAAGGCATTTTCTGTCTACAATTTGCTCTTTAGATAGGCAAACTAATTTGTTAATGGCTTTACGCCAAATTACACAACTGCAGGGTATATTTAACCGCAAGTTGGTTTAAAAGCTTTGCATGATTACTAACTTCAATTACAGATAAATCAATTATATAAAATTAACCTATTCTGTTTTTCTTTCACGCATTTCTATTTGACGATAGTAGTTAGTTTTAAAATATAAATTAGATTTTTGTAATAATGTAGTATTAAAGATATTACATTTTTTTTATTTAAATATAAAAATTAAACTAATTAGTCGGATTTGTAGAATTAAACTTGCCAGGGAAATATAAATCATATTTCTCTATTATCTAATATCCACATTTTATTTATAAAGTATAAAATATTGGCATATTTATCGGGACATATAAATTTCTTAATAGTACCTAATATAGTAGAATTTGTTCATGTCCTGCATCCTGTTTATTATGCACTTTTTGAGTCGCACCTCAGGTATGCCCTTCCATTCTGGGGTACGTGTTGTGCGACTCAATTTGACCGCATTTTCAAGCTCCAGAAGAGAGCTGTTCGATATTCACTGGGACTAAACAGCAGAACTCATTGCCAGGACTTTTTTAAAAAATTAAAAATATTAACTCTTCCTTCCTCATTTATATTTGAATCCGTTTGCCTAATACGTAAACATGTATCAGCTTCTCAAGAGAAAGGCCATCTCACACTTATCCACTCAGGAACCCGTAGCAAGATCTTTATCTACCTACCCCACGCTCAGAGTTAGTTAAAAGTTCAATATTATACAACTCGAAAAAAATGCACAATCACCTGCCAGTTGAAATCAAATCCATAGCATCATTTTCTTCATTTCGCAAAGCATTGAACTCTTATTTACTAGATAAGGCTTTCTACGCCGTAAATGAATTATATTTTGATAATCGAATTTGATCTTGTAAACACTGGTCTAATGTTTGCTATTGCTATATTTACAAATGAAACCGAAATAAATTGATTTAGAGATGATTGATATTTACTATAAACTAACTAAATATTTTTGAATATTATTTTTATTTTTTTTTATTCTTTGACATTGTAAACATTTATAAATGTTTATTTTAAACAATAAGACTGACAATATTATTTGTATAATGTTTTGTATTATCTTTTGTTTGTTTGTTTGTGTACCTTGTTTGTTTACTTTGTTTGTTTACTTTACCTTTGTCTACAAATTGTAAAAATTTTTGACAATAAAGGCATTTATTTATTTATTTATTTATCATCCTTATATTAAAATCTAAAGTTACTTTATTTTATTATTCCTGCTTATTCATGATGTTCCTGGCATTGGCTCTTCTAAAAAGTAAATCTTAATTTTTAAAATAATTCTGCAGTCTATCTTTCGAGGAAGTAATGATATGGAAGCAGATACTCGTATTTGTTATTATTAAATCTAAAAAAGCCTTTGTTGCCTGCCCGTGATAAGTCAGAGGACGGTGACAAACCTTACTAAAATAGTAAACAAAATTACAAACAAAATTTCAATCTAGGAAAACTGTGCTAATGTTATTACCACTAAAACTAAGGTGCCTGTTTTTGCGCTACATTGATAAGGTACTTTGGTGGCATTGTCATCAAATAGGGTTCAGAAACGAGGAATCCCGATCTCGAAAGTACCGGGAATCCTGGTTCTTTTAGATTCTTTAGTTCTCTTCCTGGCATTGGCTCTTCTAAAAAGTAAATCTTAATTTTTAAAATAATTCTGCAGTCTATCTTTCGAGGAGGTAATGATATGGAAGCAGATACTCGTATTTGTTATTATTAAATCTAAAAAGCCTTTGTTGCCTGCCCGTGATAAGTCAGAGGACGGTGACAAACCTTACTAAAATAGTAAACAAAATTACAAACAAAATTTCAATCTAGGAAAACTGTGCTAATGTTATTACCACTAAAACTAAGGTGCCTGTTTTTGCGCTACATTGATAAGGTACTTTGGTGGCATTGTCATCAAATAGGGTTCAGAAACGAGGAATCCCGATCTCGAAAGTACCGGGAATCCTAGTTCTTTTAGATTCTTTAGTTCTCTTCCTGGCATTGGCTCTTCTAAAAAGTAAATCTTAATTTTTAAAATAATTCTGCAGTCTATCTTTCGAGGAGGTAATGATATGGAAGCAGATACTCGTATTTGTTATTATTAAATCTAAAAAAGCCTTTGTTGCCTGCCCGTGATAAGTCAGAGGACGGTGACAAACCTTACTAAAATAGTAAACAAAATTACAAACAAAATTTCAATCTAGGAAAACTGTGCTAATGTTATTACCACTAAAACTAAGGTGCCTGTTTTTGCGCTACATTGATAAGGTACTTTGGTGGCATTGTCATCAAATAGGGTTCAGAAACGAGGAATCCCGATCTCGAAAGTACCGGGAATCCTGGTTCTTTTGATTCATCAAAGAACCGACTCCAAATTAATTCCCGGTTCTTTCAGGACTCGGTAACAATAATTAAAAAATAATTTTTGTTACTGTTTTTTAATCGTAAGCGTTATTTGTCTAAAGCATATGATAGTCTAGGGAAATTAATGAAATCAGTCGAAATAATTCGTGTAGTCTTGAAAAGCAATATAGTTATTCTTTAAGGTGTACTGATAAACATACTAAAAGTCTCCGACGGTGGTGGGTGAGCCGGCGGTGGGGAGTGTGTGAAAAGAAAGGTGAAGTAACTTTTGTAGTTTTGTGCTTGTATTACTAAAACCGACTAGAATTAAGTCCATTTATGATAGTACTTTGTTGTCAAAAATGTTATAGAAATAGTACACATGTTCTAATTGGCAGAATTTAAGCAGTTTGTTACGTTATATTATTTACTATTAATGTTGCCAATACATAAAAAATACTGTTAATACACGGAAGTGTGTTATAATAATAATAATATAACAATATTATTTTAATATTTGTGGTTTTGTATATTAAAATATTCACTACCGCTGGCGTCTGCTGCGTTAGAAAACTAATAAAATAATTTTGACCGTTGGAACAAACGCCATAGTTCGGCGATTTCTCCATCGCCTACTATCAGAGTTGATGCACGACGTACGGCAGTCTACTGCTTCTGTCTAACTCATCGTGCGGTAGCGACGCGACGCGACGTAAGTCGGAGTTGTATCGTATTAAGGCGGGGCTTAGGCGAAATCTCCAGTCGCCTTCGCATGAAGTCGTGGAGGCTCGGTAGGCTTAGAAGTTAAGGGGATATTCCCGATATTTTATAAAGGGATATATCACATTTTGTTAAGGGGATCATATGATTCATTATACATAGCATTTAAAACTTTTATATGAAAATTAAAAAAAAAATGTTTAAAACAAATTGGAAACGTTATTCAAAATGATATAACCGGTTGTATTTCAGAACACGCCACAGAAATAAAAGAATCCGAAATAAAAGAGCGCGTTATTCGGTGCAAAAAGACGATACAACAGATATTACAGAAAAGTCTCAGTGTGCTAATTAATTCGATATGTTAATAAATGTTTCCTATTTTATAAAATATTAGATAACATTTGTTAATATTAGATAACATTGTCATTAGATAACATTAGAAATAAGGTTTGCAGATAGGTACTCGTATGTCTCAATTATTTTTATTTATCCTAATAAATCCGAAATTTAAAGAATCCTATAAAAAATTTCCAACGCATTTAATATCTGATTTAACAAACTTGTTATATTGATACATTTCCAACGCATTTAATATTAATTTAACAAACATAAAATGTTATTCACCAACATAAACTAATGAATAAATTGCAGGTATTAATGATAGATATGATAATTTCGATTATGAACTAATTTAAGGAGAATAATCCTAAAAATATATTTCCAGAGGCTTTCAAATTGTTGGTTTTGATTGTTACTACACCATTTACAAGTAAATATTGTATGTTGAGAGATAAGTACCATTTACAAGTAAATATTGTGTGTTGAGAGACATTTTTCATGTTTGACATGCGTTAAAATTTATAGTAGAGATTCCATGAAAAATTAACGTTTATCGCCACTTGCCTTAATTTCAATCTAAAAAGATCTTTTCACAGCTCTTCAACAATCTGATGATTTTACTGATATAATATTAAATAACTTTTCTTTATCATCAGACCGACTCATCAATTTAATATATTAAACATAATTATTCTTTTTCTCAATTGTAAGAGTCTCAATTTATTTTTCTTTGGTTCAGTGAAAAATAAATAGCCTTACTGGCGTACAGTAGGAAATTTAAATCTCTCGGGCGCCACCTCTGTTATTTATAGTGGAAGAGGACCACGTTTCGCCAATACGGGTAGCTTTTATACAGTGGAGATACCAGGGAGTGATGAAATGAAAAGAAATAAAACACACAGTTAACTATAACATAACATTAAGGCTTTATTTAATTAATTAACTATATGCTAAATACCCCAGGAAGTTTCACGACTTTAAATTGTAATGAAAGTGAAAGAAAATTTATAATTAATGACTCGTAAAATAAAATTTACAACAACAATCGAGCACCTCTAGAGTTTTGACCGTATAATCTCGATATGCAACTCACTGTCCGATTTAATCACGCGAATTCAAAGCGCGTTTTGACATGACGTTCTAGTAAATAAAACGACGCGAGTTTCTAACCGGCGTCCTAACTTAACGGCGTCCTAATTAAAGAAACACAGACATGTACGTACCGGGCGATATACATTTTATAACCCGACTTTCTAAGCGTCGGCGACGTCATTACAGACGTCCCGGGATAAATAAACGCGAGCCCTGGATCGCTCGCAGCAGAAGAACGAACGGCGTCCTGCTGGGATGAATACGCACGCGAGTCCTGGATCGTTCGCAGTAGGACGAGCGGAGTCCTGTGGGATAGGTACGCACGCGAGTCCTGTGGGATAGATGCACGCGAGTCTGGACGTGCGCGGTCCTGGATCGTTCGCAGTAGGACCGAAACGAGTCCTGTGGGACCAGAGTGCGCACGCGGATCCTGTGGGATAGATACGCACGCGGGTCCTGTGGGATAGATACGCGCGAGCCACAGATCGGTCGCAGTAGGACGAAACGGAGTCCTGTGTGGGATAGGTACGCACGCGACCTGGATCGTTCGCAGTAGAACGAAACGGCGTCTCGGTTAGTCGTCTGGATAAGCACAGTCCACACCGCCCGGTCAGGACCACCTCGGGATGTCGGCGAGATCCCACGGCGCTCCTGATGAGAATACGGGAACTACAGAACCAGTCTCGGGATGGACGAGATCCTGCCTTAGCTCCAAGGATATTCGCGCCCGTATATTTGTTGTACTACCTTAACCGCTATCTGTCTCCCTTTTAACCAAAAGAAATCGGTCTTCGCGTCCACGGGATCCGGACAAAATGCCTCAACCTTGCATGTATTTTTACTTCTATAGTAGGACAGTTGACACCTTGAGCGGATACAAGTCTGGTTAAATTTTACGTACGCGCGTTTCGGAACAAGATGCCTCTACCTTGCACGTATTTTTACTTCTACAGTAGGACACGAGACACCTGGAGCGAATTTAACTATCTCTATCTCCCTTATTCTATAACGCGTTTAGGCAGTAAAACAAACCGTATTAACAATAAAAAGAAAACGACCTACTCTCGATCACTTTGGCGGCTGGACTTACCTTCTTCAGAGCGGCAACGGCGGCTGGCAGCAGGGTGCAACGGGGCACTCGGGCTCGAACTACTGTTCGATGCGATCACACCGCAGCTACCTGGCGCTCTCGCTGCCGGGGTATACTCAAACGACCCTCCCTCCACTCGACCGGTTGCTGGTGGGGCCAGCTTCTCGGCTGCCGTACCGAACTATAGCGAGTAACGCCGATCAAAACTCTATTACAATATGGTCATTAAATATCTAACATATTTAATTCAACAGTAAGAACACTAATGAAGTTCATTACCATAATGAGTTAACAATAAAATACATTGCCTAACCTTGTTTACAGAAAAGGTCCCTATTATTTAAGTACAGTATACGGGGTGTCCCAGAAATGAGTTCCGAAATTTATGAACTTCATTACACAATACTACCAATTTTTTAAGTTTGCGTAAATAAATAAAATAAAATTCTATGATGTACTTTATAGTAACTCCATAGTAATAGATAAACAAACTTATACTTGTATTATGTCAATCATTATGTCATTACGTTGAATGCTGTCACTTTTGCTTTAGTTTTGTCCTAAATATTCTTGAGCTATATTTTTAACCCACTGTAGCGTTTTTTTATAAAACATTACCACTGCGAACGGCAGCTTTTCGTTGGTAGAGCAGTCGTGGATAAGGTATTTCACTGAAAAGAAACTAACTAACAATAATAAATCGAAAATACAAATATTGTACATGTAAAGTTATAGAAAATGTATAAAAGGTAGCATTACTTTAATTAACTTGATATATTTTATATGATGTTACATCGAAGATGTTGCAACCTGTAGATTCTAGAATCTATTTCTGGTTATTCATCTGTTAACATATAATAATATAGCAATAATAATATCTATAGAAAGTAATACTATTACAAGACGTAATGTAATGAAACCTAAGATCTAAATCATATTGTATCTACTAAATCGACATAAATGTTCTTAATAATCTAACTATACTAAACATAGTCTGTACGATATTATTTAAAATGTACGTTATTATGTTAAGACTAAAAATCGACTGAAAACCAGAACCTGAATCTACACTTAGCTGTTCTTGAGGCTATCCTGTTTCAAAGAGTAGCAGCGTGAGGTGGGCTCATATCTCTGTACTGTCTGTCGGCGATCCTGTTGGACAATACAACAAAAGAGGCCAGAATGAGGACACCATGAATCAATACAGCCGTAACTACTGACTAGGCTTAGAAATAGGAACGAAGCAGCATGGGGCTTACGCTTACTGTGGCAATATGGGGCCCTACCCGTACCTTAGATACTGTCCGTAACTTGGACATCCGTCCATAAGATAATGTCCGTCCATAAGATCCTAAAAATACGAAACTCTTGTTTAAAATCAAACAAGGTCCAATAAACAAAATAAGCCTACCTCGAAATACTTCCGAGGGCTCTATAATAAACAAAGGCAATTGTTCTTTCTTCCAATACACATTCTGGAGGACACAAGCAAAGGAACGCCAACGTGACAGCAAAATACAAATACAAGTTAAGTTGGGACATCCGTAACTCTATCCTAAAAATAATTAATAATAGTAACGAATCTAATAAAGCTAATATCTCATCTTTACCTGTAGCTTCGAAATAGCAGCTGATTCAAATTATACAGCAAGATTTAAATAATTGCAATTTCTCCAAGCAGGGTTCTAAAGCCGATCGTAGAGCGGCAAAAGCAAAAGTGAGGTTGAACAGCATGGATCTTGACAGCCCTCCACAGAGCAGTGAAACGATAGCAGGGTTGCTAACTAGAGAACGTAAAAATTACGCCAAGCGCGTCAAATAAATTATCCGGCCTGAACGAGAGGGAAGGACGTTATCACTCCCCGGTGATGATACGCCAGACATCATATATCATATACAAAGACATGTAACGAACTAAAAACATTACAACACATATTTACGAACTGGGTTATGGTATTATGTAAATTTAGGAGGGGGGGGGGCAAATAGACGCAACTAAAATTTTGTCGCCTACCCAGTCACACGAGTCACGAGCCGCCACTGGGCGACACTGGTCATTTGATCAGTGTCCACACGGGTGAACATCAGTGTCCACACGGGTGAACAACCGCGAAAGGGGGCATCTCTTTTATCGAAGTTTTCAGAAGCTGCAAGGACTCGAAAGAAGAGAAAACAGGTTCTGCATTTCCTGTACCACTGTCCGGGTTATACAGGAATCGTTTTCTCGGAATCATAGCTTCTTAGATCTTGCCAGGAAGAGCATAACGGAAATCACCCATTACCTCGTGGCCACCGAAGGGTTATAAACAAAACACTTTACAATCCAACTATACCATCCTTAGGGATAGGCTCTCAGAGTAAGTGGTATCACAACGGCAATTTTGCTAATTGGAGTTCGACAAACGGTCGTACTCGCCACTTCAACAATCCAACCAACCTATTACTACTTTTTTTAGTTTCTAATAAATACGCCATTCAATATGTACTTAAAAATACTCAATTTTTTTATTCGGCTTAATCTATTAAGTGGAATACATTAAATTCTTTTGATATTTTGTAATGTTATTAAAAATGTTATTTTTAGATACCACATTTTTTTAGAATAGAATCTAGGAAGTTTAAATACAACAAAAATAATTAATTATTCTAAGATATGTATGTAACTGGATATGTTATTTTAATTATATTATTACAGATTCTAGACATGGAGTGTGTAATGCATGTAAATGACCCTGTTAAATTCAGTATTAATAAGTCCACGTTTTCAATCTATATCATCCATTCTCGACCTTCAGTTTTCAGGTTTTAATAATATGGTATGAAATTCCTTCGGACTATCGGAAGTGATGAAATTTGTAGGTCGACTTACATTTCAACCTGAAGCTGAAACATTTCGAGAGCTAATGATGGATACTTTTTTTTGATCTTTACATATTGTGTATTAAATATACTTAAAGTAATTTTGATTCATATTGTCCATCAAGCAATTTAGTTTCTTTAAATATAATATGTATTTAAGACTAAATTTTATTAGACATATTGGATATATTTCTGATATACAGAGTTGTTCACCACATACGACACGGAGTATTATAGCTAAACGATTAGATTTTTACAAATTGTAAGTTTGAGGTTCCTTGAAGGACTATTAGAGCTACAATTTAAAAATATTTTTACAAGAAACAGAGTGTTCCAAATAAATAAAAAATATCAAAGTTGTATTTTTTAAATGGAACACTCTGTATATTATTCTATGTTTATATCCTACGATTGAAATAAAGGTAAATTTTATTAAGGTTTATCACACTTAAACCTTACCATTTTTGAAATATTTTCAATTTTGTGAAATTGCAGTCAAAATTTTAAGGCTTCATTTCTCCAAGGGTATCAAAGTTTTTAATACTAAATATTTACTGAAGTTTATTTATTCATCAGTTATTGTGTTGCAATAATAAAAGTTATACTACCTTATACAGAGTGTCTAAAATTTTATTTTAAATAATTACTAGCTTTAAACGGCAATAACTTGTTTAATTTAAATGGAACACCCTGTATATTTTATGAGAATCAGATGCACAATTTAATTGTATATCAAATTATATTATACCATTTTTTACCTATAGCTTCAAGTTTCCATAGAAAATGCATTTTCTTGTAATTTTAAATTCATTTATCAATATACCCATGGAATACTGACATTTTAGATTAGTTTTAAAGATGTACCAAATTTTTAAAGAGTACAGATACTAATATTGTCGATATAGTTTGTTTATTTCTTTAAAAAATAAAAAAATCTGTTTAAATATTTGTTAAAGAGGACCAATTAATCTGATTCCAGTATTCAAACTACATTAATTGACTGTTTGCGTTGATTAATAATAATTGCTCCAAAAACTAAAAAACTGAATTTTTTATGTGTATTAGACAGTGTGGTAAAATGTAACACCTGATATTTCATTTTTTGACAAATGCTTATTTGTAACAACAGAGACATTCATTTTTATAACTTATTATTATATTGATTTCTGATTCAAATCCACATTTATTTAGAATAATTTATTCTCGAACATAATTAAGTATGTAATTAATTAGTATTTGGGCGGAAATAATGGTGGTATATTTAATTAATGGTATACTCTTTTATGAAGATTTGAATAGTTTTCTTTTTGCATACAAATGGGCTAGTAATATTATCATTTTGTTAAAAACGATAATATTACTAGCCTGTACATTTTGTACATTTGTTGCTATAAAAACAATCTAAAATGTCAATATTCCATGGGTATATTGATAAATCAGGTTAAAATTATAAGAAAATGCATTTTCTACGAAAACTTGAAGGGATAGGTAAAAAGTGGTATCATACAATTTGATAGACAATTAATAGGCCAGTCAACGTAGCCCGAGTATTATATGTAAAAGTGGAAAAATTTAGTAACCAACCAATCTCAACGGGAATATGTAGATAACGATCTCCTATTTAACCCCTCAAAAGTCCCATTCGGTCCCAGTGGGGGAAGTTTGAAAAAAATGGGCGCCATCTTGGATTTTTTCGTTTTTTGTAGAGAATTAAATTTACAATATTTTACCTTTAGTCATTTTTTTCTAAAATGATTAATAATAGAGATAGAGCATTTACTATACGGTTTATACATTTTCCAATTTTTTTATACCAATCCGCTATAATTTTTGCGTTACAGTATAGTGATATAATAGAAAACATGCAAAACCCAGTTTTCTACAAGAGCAATTTTTAGAACACTGACTCTCTTTGCAACTGCAATAAAATAATTTTAGCAGATCAGGAGGCGCCACATCTTCTGTTGGTTGAATAGGTGTCAGATTGCCTTTTTGATCTTTCTTCCATCCATATTGTAAAGGATCTTACTTGTTACGAATCCATTCTTGAATCTAAAAAATACAACTTATAACATTTCCTATAATAGATATATCTTTACAGTTACCTGAAAGTATGTCCTGAGTAAATGGAGTTTTGCAGAGTTCTCATTTGGAGGCAAATTAGCTAAATTAAAGGTAGTCTTCAGGGATTCTCAGATGGTTCATATGTTTAATATGGCTTGGGTAGTGATATAGCTTTAAAAGATATAATTTAATCCTGCCTGTCGGTACTGAAAAAAGATGACGATCTTTGTCAATACCTCGACGTATTAGAAAAAAATCCTAACAAAGATGACTTGCTTCAGTCAGGATTAAATTATATTTTAAAGCTATATCACTGCCCAAGCTATATTAAACATATTAACCATCTGAGATACACTCTATACAATAGGATTACATCAAGAAAAGCCATTAAGACTACCTTTAATTTAGCTAATTTTCCTCCAACTGAGAACTCTGCAAAACTCCATTTACTCAGGACATAATTTCAGGTAACTGTAAAGATATATCTATTATAGGAAAGATGTAATATATATAATAAGATGTATTTTTTAGATTGAAGAATGGATGGGTATCAAGTTAGATACTTAACAATATGGATGGAAGAAAGATCAAAAAGGCAATCTGACACCTATTCAATCAACAGAAAATGCTACTAAAATTAATATTTTGCAAGAGAGTCAGTGCTCCAAAAAATTCACTTCAAAGTGTGGTCAATGCTACGGAATCAGTTGCACAAACTTTTGTATTTTAGTTGAGGACGAAAGTGACGCTCAGAATGACGTCATAGTAGATTTTATTTAATAACTTTAATTTAATAATAATGTTTTTAACAATAATTTTATTTAATAAATAATATTTAAACGTTATTTTTAATTGTTTTAATGCTTAAATATATACTTTTCTCTCGTTTATCTATACTAACTGTACTGTTAACGCAAAAATTATAGCTGATTAGTTTAAGAAAACTGGAAAATTTATAAACCGTATAGTAAAAAATTGCTCTATCTATTACTATTTATTTTAGAAAAAAAACGAACATAAATATTCTAAATTTAATTCTCTACAAAAAATATATCTTTAGTTTTTTCGAAAAAGGTTATGCAAACGGAGATATTTGAAAAAAACGAAAAAATCCAAGATGGTGGCGGTTTGTTTTCAAACTTCCCCCACTGGGACCGAATGGGACTTTTGATAGGTTAAATAGGAGATCATTTTCTACACATTCCCGTTGAGATCGGTTGGTTACTAATTTTTTCCACCTCAACCTCCAGATTGACTGGCCTATAAATTATGCATCTGATTCTCCTAAAATATACAGGGCGTTCCATTTAAATTAAACAAGTTATTGCCGTTTAAAGCTAGTAATTATTTAAAATAAAATTTTAGACACTCTGTATAAGGTAGTATAATTTTTATTATTGCAACACAATAACTGATCAATAAATAAACTTCAGTAAATATTTAGTATTAAAAACTTTGATACCCTTGGAGAAATGAAACCTTAAAATTTTGACTGCAATTTCACAAAATTGAAAATATTTCAAAAACGGTAAGGTTTAAGTGTGATAAACCTTAATAAAATTTACCTTTATTTCAATCGTAGGATCTAAAAATAGAATAATATACAGGGTGTTCCATTTAAAATAAAATACAACTATAGCATTTTTTACTTATTTGGAACACTCTGTATCTTGCAAAATTATTTCTAAATTGTAGCTCTAATAGTCCTTCAACCAACCCAAAACTTAAAATTTGTAAAAATCTAATCGTTTAGCTACAATACTCCGTGTCGTATGTGGTGAACAACCCTGTATATGCATTAAATTCTCCATCCAAAAACTTTTCAAAAAAATTTAATGACTTCACGCTCATTTAGTCTAGCCATTTTTCATTGATTTTATAAACATAAAATATCTGCAAAATTACAACCAGTTGGTCAGAAGTTTGTTGTCAATTAGAATATGAGTAACAAAATATTCTGATGTATCAAAAACGACGAAAATGTGGCGGATGGCTGGTTAGACAGTAGATTTTCGCAGAAATAAATGGGGTGTTAGTGAAATCATATTGAAAGAAGTAGTTTTGGAAGCCAATTCTTTCAATATTTCCCCAAAAGTTGAAAAGCAGAACGAAAGGAATAGAATGTATTCACATTTTAATATGAAGATCAAAGACTAAAAATGTAACAAGACAGATAAAGTATAAAAAACAGTTCATATTTTCTGAACTTTAGAACTTAGAATTTTTAGATCAATTTTACTGTTTCTAAAAAGCTGAACCGCAGTACTGCAGTACTATCATCACCACTCTCAGCTTATAATCCACTCTCAGCCATAATTTCCAATTATGATGTAGCCTCCCTCACATCTCCCTAGTATCTAAACAAGTGAGGGTGGAAATATTATTTATCTATACTAATATACTGTTTTATATATATAAAATCCTTAAGTGACTGATATAGTGATTAATCACGATCCTGCTCAAACCACTCAACGTAAGAAGCTCAATTTTGGCATACAGGTTGATTCTAGGGTGTAGAGGTTCGATGACAAGGGATTTTTCTAAATTCCAGTTCCAAGAGGGTGAAACCACCTCTCAAATATTACAATATTTTTTATTTAAAAAACAGTCAAGTTTCCGAAAAAACGCTTAAACACCTATATTTTATTTTGTTTTTTTATATATTTTAAGATTTTTTAAAAATGTATACAGGGTGTTTCGAAAAATCTGGTCATTGATTAATCACGATCCTGCTTAAAGCGCTTGAAGTAAAAAGCTGATTTTTGGAAAACAGATTGACTTTAGGGTGTAGAGATTCGATAAGAAGGAATTTTTCGAAACTCGAATTCTAAGGGAGTGAAACTATCCCTCAAATATTAAAATATTTTTTATTTAAAAACCGGTAAGTTTTTCGGAAAAACTCTTAAACACGTATATTTTATTTTGTTGTTTTACATATTTTAAGATTTTTTATAAATTTATACAGGATGTTTCATAAAATATGACCATTGAGTAATCACGACTCTGCTTAAACTGTTTGACGTTTGAAGCTGATTTTTGGCAAACGGAATGACTGTGGGTGTAGAGGTTCGATAAGGAGGGGTTTCTCGAATCTCAAATTCCAAGAGGGTAAAAACGCCCCTCAAATATTACAATATTTGTTATTTAAAAAACGGTTAGTCTTTAGGGGAAACGCTTGGACAAGCATAATTTATTTGGTTTTTTTACATATTTTGAAATTTTTTAAAAAATCATACAGGGTGTTTGGTTTGGTTTGGTAATTTCTTAACCACGATTCTGCTTAAACTGCTTGACGTAAAAAGGTTATTTTTGGCAAACGGATTTTTCGAAAGTCAAATTTCAACGAGATGAAACTACCCCTCAAATATTACCAAGTTATATAATAATATCGCCATATTGTTTTTTGTTTTGCTGACATAAATGTGAGAAAATTTTATCCAGTTTGTATGTTAATGGAAATTCTTGCTTTGCGTTATCATCACCATTACAAATGATTAATTCGACGTGAACGAAGTCGCTGGTACACGCTAGTATCAATATAATACTAATCCGCAATGTGCTTCCTAGAGATAAAGAACATCATTACTTACTACTACTAATATCTTTACTAGTTAGTACTTATAGATTTTAAAAGAAAGTGTGATATCTGTTACCTAAAGTTGAAATGTTACTTCAGAGAGACCAAGATTTAAATTTACATATTAACACAAACAATGTTAATGTTAACTTTTTTCTGTAAATAAACAATAGGGTACTAAATAAAGTTTTATTTATGTATATGTATTGTATTATTAAATAATATTATGGCTTTATACGCACTATTTAGCATCTAGTAATAATAATTATGCACTAAATAGACGTAATTAACCAAGCGAAACGATCTCGTTGCAGGGTCAAGTATATAAAAGGAAAAGGAATTTATATTTGCAATTGTTTTGAAATTTTGAGAGTTATTTACTAGATATCATAAAAAAGGATATACGATTGGCTGTATAAACATTTTATGGTATTCCAGATTTTTTTATTATTAGGTAAAATCAATAAATATATATACATATATAAACGAATTTTACAATGCTATTCAATTTGTAGAAAACATTTATAAATACACTTTTCTTTTAACGCAGTCATATAATGCTATATATTTGGATTAAATTTTTCAGATGGCTTATATCGGTCTGCTCCAATGTGACATTTTCAGATCTATTGTGGTCTTTTCTGATCCCTACGTAAAATTTTCTAGTTCTATCCTTTTTAAAAAGTCTTTTGGCTTTTCAAAGACTAATGCAAAGAACTGCACATTTGCCAGGCTATCGCATTGACAAAAAATGTGTTTTGTTGTTTCTTCTTCAGATTGACTAAATCTGCACATGGCTTCGCCTGTCAATCCCATCAGTTTTAGATTTATTTAACGTGTGGCAACACACGACACGAACAATTAAAATCTTAATCCTAATGACAAAACTAAATATTAAGTCTTAATATCTAAGTTCTTAATACAATTAACAGCCGATTGGATGGACGCCAGAAAGTCTGGGACCGAGCCGTTGCTTTGTTTGTTGCTACATTCGTAGGCCAGATGGTGTATGGTTTGTTTTTCACAATTGTTGTGAAATTATTTCCACAATTGTCTCGTTTGTGCAGAGCAGAGACCTTTTAATGTCCACAGGCACTCTAGTTTGCCAATCCTGCATCCATGTGTGCTCCAAATTGAAACTGTTGGTAGTGAGGACAGCAGCAGCGTGACCTGGTGGATTTCTAGACCTTAGCCATTGTTGTATCCCTGCCTACATCAATTAGATTGATTAGATTTTAATATTAGTTTTAGGAAAGTTTTTATCTTTTTTAAGTTACTGTTAAAATTTGTTTGTGCATCTAAAAGACGATCTGTATCAAGTTTTTCCCATTGTAAAGAGCTTCTAAAAATATTCATTACCTTTAAAAACAATTGACCGCTGCCGCCGGACCAAACTCATAGTCATAAACGACCTTTTAATTATTATTAGTCGAAAGTCCCTATTGTAAAATAATATAGCTTTGTTAGTCTAGTATATTGTACGCCTCTGGCTATTGGGAAGTCGGAGACCGTATTTATGGAACTGAATGAGAATCATCGAGGCTCACTCGGTTTACTCCAGGCATTCATTCATTCCGAGGTTTACTCCCGAACACTCTTCCAAGATGTAGCCTTAACAAACATACTCTCTTTTACTTTCGATAGTCTCTTTTATTTTCGACGCATTCTTGACAGTTACATTCGGCAATTTCTATATTTACTTGTAAAACTAATTGTAAAAGTTTCCTGATAATAAAGTACAAAGTATTTAAGAAAAAGTGTAAGTTATTATTAAAAAAGGCAGTTTCATCCAGAACATTAGAAGGATCCTCAACAAAAGAAAAATAATCAAAATTGGCAGCAATTCCTTAACAACGGTGGTTCAACGTAGAACTTTTACATTGGTTACAGTTTCATTTCCAACATTGGTGGCAGTAGAACTTCAACATTGGTGGGAGCGGTGGGATCACCGCAGGATCGCAACACCATGTCCAAGTTGAGCAATAACCTCATGGATTTAGAGATGCGGATCACGACGGCTTAACATGCCTATTAAGATTACCCCCTGCTAGTAGGCCCACCAATCACTAAAGAATACAAGGACATGTAACGTCTATATACGGGCTGCAGTTGAATTTGTGACGGTAGACGCCATTTTTTTGGAAGTAACCAATGCTGAGTCATCAGCTGGTGGATTTTTAATAGTTTGTTGTGTGTAGTAAACTTTGTATAAACTTTATTACAATGATAATTTGTTTAGCTTTCAAGTGTAAAAGGCGCAATGATAAGAAAGAGCCAGGAGTTACGTTTTCACAGGAAATAAACAGTAATCCGCTCCACTTTTTTAGCGTTTTTTTATTGAATTCGATAATTATTTTTCTGATATTATATGTACTTGATGTGTACTATACGTCGATATTCGTATTGTACCTTTTGTTAACATTTTAATAAAGTATTTTTTCGTTATTAATTAGTATGATACCACCGCATAAACCATAGGCGTAGTCAAAAGATTTATCAAAAATATAAATATCGCTTCAAGCGGCTATACAATTAAGAAAAATATGTGCCACGTGCCACGGCACTGTTTGGAAGAATGGTAACAATTTGGTCTCGGGTATTATTTGTCCTTGTATTCTTTAGTCATTGAGCGCCACCCACTTTAACAGTTTTTCTGTCTTTTTTTATCGTTTGCCGTACATTTTGGCGAACTTTTTGAAATATGAACTTCTTTGTTAGGTTAGGTTAGGTTTTATAGCTATTCCTGTAACTGCTTTTGCAGCACCACAGACAACTTCTTAGCCTATAAATGGCATTGATGAGCCTTGTTTGACCATTTTATCTATTTTTTTCCTTGTGCTGTAGTAAAACTGCATTCGGACTGCATTTTAAAGTCTGCGTAAACATTTTTTATTAAATTTTACTCTATGGTTCCATACATATTTCTACGTACTTGACCGCTGCAAATTTTTAGATGATAAAACCACAACAGCCTCTATATGCAAAGTAGGTTATAAGATTTGCAAGTAAATTGTAAGCAATAGTAAATATCACCACCTGTAAACATCGTTATTTAAATTTTGTATGTATTTGTATTTTATTGTTATTAAAATTGGTATCTCGTTAAATATAAATACCTATCTCGTTAAATAGGTGAACTAAATTCAATAGTACACCTGCTTTTTATTTACTTTATTGATATTGTTTCGCGGAAATAGACAGGAGTTTTATAAAGCAAGAATTAACTATACCAAGCAGCTTTATAATCAGAATGAGTGAAACTCTAAATCTTGGCTTTCGAAATTTACTAAAGGCATTTTAGTAAATCATAAAAGCTTACCTTATACAACTTACATCATTTTAATAAATAATTAAAGCCGTTTTGAGCATTTTTTGACAATAATAATATGGGTTTTTATTAAATTACTGTTAGAACATAAAATTGCAATCTATAATTTGCAAGCCGCTTTGCAAAGTTATAAAAATATTTTAATATTTATTTTATTTTTTGTTTTAGGTAAGTCCTACAAATTGTTCAATCCTACAACTTTATTCAACTTGGAGATTGTACGGTGAGTTTATGTTTATAGTTTTCATGTGGTAATTATTTCTTTGAATCCTGAATCATTGTTTACCACACAATGATTCAGGATTGATACTAAAAGAATTTCGAGCTTCCATTGACTTTCTTTAATTTTGATACAGTACCTGTAAAAAGATATAAATATTTAAATATTATAGTATAAACTAATCATCATTATTTAACTTATTCTGTCCACTGCTGAACAAAAGCCTCAACTCTAACCATTTCTTTCCATTTTGTGCCACTTGAATTCAATTTCCAGCCATTCTCTTAATATCATCTGTCCATCGACTAGGAAGCCGTTCTCTGCTTCTATAGGCCTCTCTATTCTCTTCCTCGTGTCCTCTGCTTATCATGCCTCAAGACACCGCATCCCTTAATCCTGTTCGATTTCTTATGGTATGATTTGGTATTTTGTCCCTAAGTGTAACTCCTAACATGGACCTATCCATTTTCCGTTGCATGACCTGTATTCTATGTATGTTCTTTTTTTGTCAAAGTAAGTGTTTCAGCTCCATATGTGACGACAGGCAAAACACACTGTTTAAAGACCTAAACAAAAAAGGCTAGTGTGTCAAATCTAAAACAAAACAAAACAAATTTCTTGTTTCTATGTTACCGGTCTTATTTTTTGTTCAGATGCTTCGTTTCGTAGTTTTAGAAGACAGTTTTAATTTTAAAATAATGGCTTTAATAACCACACGAAAATGACAGATTTTAAAATCAAGGATCGAAAGGCGTGTTTGATCAAACTATCATGAGATTAAGTGGTCAAAAGATGTCTACAGAAAATGTCATTGGAAGAAACAAAGTTAAATAATTCACTGTAATAACAGTGATAATGTTTTCACCCAATCAAGGGTTGAAGTAGCAATAGCTTGGAAATGTTTGAATAACAACAAATTTTGAATTGTGTAATTACTGTACAAGGTGGGTCAAATTCGACGCTTTTAAATGGAAACACCCTTTTTTGTAGGAGTTAGACGAAAACTAGTATCGGTGTCTAGAGCTCAATTTTCATCAAAAACATGAAAGTGAAAACCGCGCATCAATATCTGTTACCGTTTCGGAGTTACGGGTGTTTTTCAAAAAATGTGCATTTTTAACAACAAATCGCTGTAATTTTTTGCTATGGAAAATTTTGTATTTCTATGAAAACATTTCCAAAGCACCTTTTTACGTAGAATTTAATGGTTTAAGTATAATTTTTTTAAAATTAATATTTTAAGAGTTATCAACAGAAAAATTGATTTTTTATTTGGGACACCCTCTATATTTTTAATTAACTGAAAAGAATTTAAAATTACCTTTCCAAAAATATAGCACACTTGATATTTTGTTATAACCTAACCCTTCGAAATACAGAATTTTTAAAAGTTTGCCACTTTTAACTAGTAGGCTTTGGACCCCTTATTGATGATATGCCCTTAATGGAACTCGAAAACATATTTTTCCAGCAAGAAGAGGCACCGCCTCTGAACGCTGAAGTTATCAGCAATTTTTTGCAGCCAATTACAAGAATATTAATTGTATAGCTAACCAAGATCCCAGCCATTGGCCGTCGAGGCTGTCTGACTTAGTGTCCATGGATCTAATCCTATGGATATATTTGCGGAAGAATAACAATTCTTTATTCTTCCGTATAATCTAGACAAGAATTAGAAATACTTAGCTGTTATTCACCCCTATTGAGTTAATGAATTCCGCGATGAATGTTCAAAAACGGTCCCATCTGTCCATAACAGAAGAGAGTCGATATGTCGAACACCTGTAGCAAAATCTCATGTCTTGGTTTGCTATTTATTTTTATTGTTATTAGATATAGTTTAAATGTGTTGATGATGGTTAAATATATTTTAAATTGTTATAAAATTCTACATCTCTCATAGCAAATATTATTTTCGTTTTAACTGATGCCCACGGCTAGATTTTTTTTGCATTACAGCCGGTGCCGTTCAAAGCCTACTTATTTTAAGCGGGCGAATTTTTATATACTCTATATCTCGAAGAGGAATCAAGCAAAATATAAAGTGTGTTATATTTTTGGAAAGGTAATTTTAAATTCTTTTCAATAAATTAAAAATATACAGGGTGTCCCATATAAAAATCAAATTTTCTGTTGATAATTCTTAAATTATTAATTTTTAAAAAATTATACTTAAACCATTAAATTTTACGTAAAAAGGTGCTTTGGAAATGTTTTCATAAAAATTCAAAATTTTCCGTAGGAAAAAAGTTACAGCAATTTGTTAAAAATGCATATTTTTGAAAAACACCCCGTAACTCCGAAACGGTAACAGATATCGATGTGCGGTTTTCACCATCATGTTTTTGACAAAAATTGAGCTCCAGACACCGATATTAGTTTTTGTCTATCTCCTATAGAAAAGGGTGTTTCAATTTAAAAGCTTCGAATTTGACCCACCCTGTTCATAGACATATAAACTGCCCGTCAAATTAAATACCACAGCGATTTTTTTACTCATTTTCAACGAGCTGTAACTTTGAAAAAAATGGACCAATTTTGTTGATTTTTTAGCATATTAAAGATCGTTATTCGTAGATTGATCTGATTTTTCTAAATTTTGTATGAGATTTAGTTTTCTATGATATACAGGGTGTGAAAAAAAGGAATGTAATTTTTGTGTTGCTGCCATTTTGCCAAAAAAAAATTAACTAGAATAATTGTAGGTATTCTGGGTATAGCTAAAACTAATATCTCGGGATGTATTTAGAATTTTTACGATAACTTATCTGGAATAAAAGATAATCGATTTTTACTCTAACTTTATAAAAGATAATCGTATTTTTTCTACCTTTCTTAAGAGATATGCTAACAAAACTGAAATTAACTTTAAAATTGTAGGATATTCGTTACTTTTACAATGTGAAATTAAAAAAAATGATTTAACTAACGCAGTTTAATACAGGATCATTTAAAAATACGACCAGCGAAAAAGTAAAATAATTTTTTTAACCTTATGGGCTGTTAAGTTCAGAATATTAAAAAAATAATTTTACTTTTTCGCTGGTCTTATTTTTAAGAGATCCTGTATTAAACTGCGTTAGTTAAATCATTTTTTTTTAATTTCACATTGTAAAAGTAGCGAATATCCTACAATTTTAAAGTTAATTTCAGTTTTGTTAGCATATCTCTTAAGAAAGGTAGAAAAAATACAAGTTAGAGTAAAAATCGATTATCTTTTATTCCAGATAAGTTATCGTAAAAATTCCAAATACGTCCCGAGATATTAGTTTGAGCTATACCCAGAATACCTACAATTATTCTAGTTAATTTTTTTTTGGCAAAATGGCAGCAACACAAAAATTACAAAAACTACATTCCTTTTTTTCACACCCTGTATATCATAGAAAACTAAATCTCATACAAAATTTAGAAAAATCAGATCAATCTACGAAAAACGATCGAGGTTACAAATAAATATGAAATAGATATATGACCAGACAATTTAAATGAATCTAAAAATAATGAAAAGTTATAATCGAATATTAAGAAACCAGTAATATTTAAAGCTTTCTCTCTTCTTGACAAATCAATTGTGCATGGTACTGAATGGCGTTAATTTTTAACTTAAGAACTTGCGCTAGTAAGAAGGCTGACGATAAATTTCTTCACGCCACTGCATACCAATCATCTGCCTACAATATGAACGTGATGTCATCGTTTGAAAATAAATTATTTCCCTGGCATTTTCGTTTCATAGGCGGACGTAGAGGAAATGTACGCAATTTATTTGAATAAAATTAAACGCACCGATGCTAGATAGCTTTAGTAAGAGATTTTTACTGAAAGCGTTACGCCAGATTTTTGGGCTAAGTTTTAAGAATTAACTATTGGGTGTACTTTAAATTAATACTGTGTGACATAGAAGTGGCAACACCCAGTATACCGATACCGTACTTTGAAAACGTACACGGAAAAAAGAAAATGCTTGGTTTAATGTTATTAATTTTAATTTGAGCATATGTTAGATTTGTATACAGTATGTCGCCGGATTGTCTCTACAACAGGAAAAACGTTTTTATTATTGACATTTTGAGAAAAATATATTCTCCAGAAAATTTTATGCTTCTTTAAAATTTTAAAACAGCAAAAAATATGACGTTAATTAAAATTGTATCAATAACAATGTATGAAAGAATTAAAACGAAATTATATTGCCAGAGAAACACGTTTTGATTTTTAGGACTTGAAAAAAATTCCCTTTCCCCAAGAATGTTTTTCTAAACCGCCCTTGTCCACAGTAAAAACGAAATTCTCGTATTAAGAATTATATTTAATTAGAATTAACCTTTGAATAAGAAGACTAAGGAAGGAGCATAATGCTATCCATGTATTCATGCATGGTGGGCGGAAAAAGCTCTCTAGGGTGGGGATCCTTGACAGTTCTGTTTGACGATTCATTTGACACATTTGAATTTGATTTGAAATTTTGTGGATTTGTCAGTCTTTACGGAGCTTATTTTTATGTTATTTATTATTTATTCTACTTACTGATAGTTGTATGAAGGTAGTGTAAATCTAGATGGAAATTGTGGCAGAACTTAAATTAACAGTGACACTATCGCGATTTATCGAAAAGAGACTCTAAAATAGTTGGTTGTGTAACGTGCGGTAGATCTCGGCAAAAAAATTGAGTGAAATAATGGAACAACTTTTCGCTAGTAAGTGACTATATAATATACATACGTGTAGTAAACCGATCATTTATGAAATTCACTTAAATTAACTAAATTATATATTTTTCTTGCATTTTAGCTTTTATTTATTACTTGTCAAAGATTAGATGTCAAAGAATTTAGATACGTTAATTTGACCCTTTTGACTTACCTGCTTCAGTAGCGTATCGGATGTTTTAATTAATTAAATACTTATTATAACTTATCTATTTTTATTAGAATTATATATTTTTATAACAATTTTAATAACTACCAACATTTATTCACAACGTAAAATAAAACAACAAATTATTGAGTCTACCCCACGTCTACCCTACATCATAGTTTTACATTTTTTAAATAAAATTAGAACGACACTGATAAACCGGAATTTAAGTCGGCATATTTCAGGCCCATCGCGGTGTACCTAAGATTTTTGATATGCTCCTTCCTTAGTCTTCTTCAAAGGAATTAACATACAACTGTTCCAAACCAAAACTAATTATAGTTACAAATTGAGTAAATCATTAGCTAATATTAAGATTCCATGTAATATATTTATTTTAAAGTTAATATTAAAATAAAAATTGCCTGCTCTAATCGGGAGAAGTACAATTTTTGAATGGAAACATATAATTTCGTCAAACTAAAATTGTCAACTTAAAATAAAGATGCATCTTGAGAAAATGGAATACTGCGTTTAAATTTACGAATGTTTTTAATTGTATCATTTTTGCTTAAAATGAGGATATGCACTCTAAATTCAAGCAAATAAGTTTGAAGATATTCGTATACTCGATCTAAAGCGGCCCATACATTATCAAACAAATTGCGCAACAAAGCGATGCGCAACGCTGCGTTGCACAACTGATTCAGCGGTCCATACACTATCAAATAAGTTGCGCAACAAAGCGATGCGCAACGTTCCGTTGCACAAATGCATCACCCATGCACTTAGCAAAATTTTCATCAAACTTTTTATTAAAAGTTGTGCATTGTTTGAGAAACAATCACGTCCTCAATTGCCATTGCGTCAATTATTATCGTATATACCCTAGATGATGTCGTTGATACCAAAAAACGAAAAAGATAACAAAGAATTTGGACGATTTTTTTTAAATGGAACACCCTGTATATTATTGCCTTTTTTTCTTCCTTTCAGATCACTTTATATATCCTAAGATATGAATAAATATGTTTCGATAGTTTCAGAGATATTAACAAATAAGTAAAAAAAATATATTTTCAGCCTTTCTTAAACAAATTATTAAAAATACAAGAACTGTCCTGAAATCAAAACTATATTAGGTGGTCTGTACTTACTTTGCTATAAATATGGTAATCGTAGATCATACAGGATGTTCAAAATGTACGCCAAACTTTCTAAAACAAAAAATAACTTTTCTTGTTTTTTTTGTAACACCCTGTATATTATTTATTCAAGAGACGGAGAATTTAGAAATGAACATTTTTTTTAATTTAGAGTATTTCAGAATTTTTAATGGTTTCGCAGATATTCGCCGTTTTAGATTTCATAAATATGGAATGTTCCACAGCAAATTTTTATCAGAACCACCCAATGATTTTTCTCTCGCATTTCACTGTTGAAGGAGCCATATGAAATAATACTGCGTGTATCCGCGAAACCATTAAAAATTCTAAATTACTTTAAATACAAAAAATGTTCATTCTTTAAGTCTTCATCTAATGGTTTATAACAACAGAAATCCAGGGAGACGAGAAGAGCCCAGATAATGTTTTGGTTTGGAATATAAACAAAATAATTAAAAATATAATAAAAGTTGTTCTCTTTCAGTTCCATAGGCCTGACAGTACTAAAATAACTCCCACAAAACACTATACAACAAATACTACAATTCATATAACACTCACATAAGCAGAAAATTGTCAATTAAATATTATTTTTGCAGATCTTAAGTCATCATCAATTTATTTCTGTTTCTTTCAGGTCATTTAGACGAAACAATTCCTTATCAGCCTTATCAACGACATCAATTTCATTTTTTTTTCTTTTGCTGAGTAAAGTAGATATAAATATAGTATCTACTTCCTCTAGGAGATGCGAGACCTTGTGCGACCTATGAAGCATCTTACTGTCTTGTCCCAAGGTGAAGTGTACAAATTGCCAGGGAATTGCACAAAGACGTATAACGATGCCGGATGGGATTACCCTGTCCATCATATCCCCTCTACTGTCTGTGGTCATGAATCATGGGTAGAGGGTATGAGAAGTCTTGGCGCCCGGAACAAGAGGAGACAAGCTCACGATAAACATAAATCCTACGAATGGCGGGACCAGGTCAAAGGGATGCGTGGCTAGATAGAAGAATATCCTCTACTGGTTTCAACCTTGGAACACCAGGGGGCAATCCATTGTATTCTCCTTTGTTTTCGTTCTTTATGCGAGGCTTTGTAGAAGTGGACCGGCTAGAGCCAGCTCTGCCAGAAATCTATTAAAGGACATCAAGTTGGCTAGTCGTCAACTCGAGGGAGGAGGGCTATGGTCATGTCCTGATAGTAGGAATTGATTTCAACTCCTATTATAGATCCGGGACAACACCGATATGATCCAAGAAGAGACCAAGTTAAAGAAGTAGAGAAAAATGGAGAACAGATCTTTCAGCCTCCACCTCAAGGGTACCTCAGACGGAGAGGACGGAGACAAGTTCCGCGACTGTGAAGGGCATGGAGGACTAAACCCCAACCGTGAAAAGGTGTATACCCTCGCAGCACTCCTCGGAGGACGAACTGTTGTTGTGAGAGGAGGATGGAAAATACTCTGCCCCCTACAACAGAAAAATCCCCATGTATGATGAGTTATAGACTGTATGATAACTAATAACTCAAGAAAGTTGAACACAATTGATTTTTAAGGTCGCGGTGATTAACCCACCTGCCTCTCATTTTACATTCTACATTCTATATAGTATCTAAGATAATATATTTTTGGGGTATAACGTAAAACAGATTTTGGAACTGACTTGACGTTAAAACCTAGCTACGCCCCCATAGTGATTATGTCAAATAACACAATCTAGATGATAGTTCCATTATGATGATGATGAACAAACGACTATGGATAACCATAATGTCCTAAAAAACAAGTTTGTTTAAGTTTATAAGAGTTAATATACTTTTGGCGTATGATTTAAATATATATTTTAAAACGGTGCTGAAACAACTACTAACAATGTTTATTAAACTACTATTATACTATTAGTTAATAAGCATAATACGTCCCTGTTTCATAAGAAAATGGACGACGACCGGCATGACAATCGCATTTTCCGCCTGCTTATCTGTCGACGTTGCGACTTACCGGCAATTCCGAACGCAGTCGTTATCTTTTGACGTGTTTGACATTTTTATGCGGTATGTCCGCAATGCCGATGTTTAGACGGTTCTGTTTAACAAGTGTACAATGGAGATTCTCTGCGTACGAGCCGCGTCTGTCCCTGGGCGATGCGATGATGATAATAACCGTTTTTATTCCGTTGGACGTTGACGCTAAGTTGGTATTAGTTGGGTGAGTTCACGGGCGGAATCTCGAGAGCCTCGTACCAAGATTATAAAGCCTTCGTGCATTATCACACAGATGTGTTGTCTCTACCCACTGATTTGAATTTGAATAATATTGCATGCCGTCAGGATTGCAGCTCCTATAGAGTTGCATTGAACTTAGCAACTTAGAAAGATATCTTAATAGCTATATATCTGTAATTGTGTTCGCACTGAACCCTCAGTTCCTTTAAAAATATTTATTTTTTAAGTTACTTTCTTTAAGAATATACCTACTAGTCAAAAGTGAAGTGGCGATGATCATTTTCATGCTTGAATTAATCGAAATTACTAATTACCTACATAAGATTTCTTTAATTTAAAGACGCTGTTTAGTTAAAAACGTGGGCATGGGCGTCAGTTATATTTCTTGATAATACAGGGTCCGGCAATAGTGCATCGGGCATCTGTAGGTCTTAGAATAAAAAACTTGAGAATTTTGTTTAAATGCAAATCTAATATATGTACGAAGATGCATTTCAGGAAAATATTTTAACTTCTATAGGGTGGCTCCAAAAAGTGACTGGATTGGGATGATTTTTTTAAAGTGGAACACCCTGTATATTATTGCATTTTTGGCTTCCTTTCAGATCACTTTACATAATCCTAAGATATGAGTAAATATATTTCGATAATTTCAGAGATATTAATAAATATAAAACTATATATTTTTCAGCCGTTTTTAAAATAATTATTACAAATACAAGAACTGTTCTGATATCAACACTATATTAGTTATTTACTTTAGATGATCTATACTTACTTGAAAATTTTACGCCAAACTTTCTAATATATAAAATATTTTTTCTTTGTTTTTTAATAATGAACATGATTGACAATATAGCCTATAGTATTTCTTCTTGATTAGTAAAAATTAATATTATTGCTTTCTCTACAACCAAGTTTCAGGGGAGTCAAAAGTCAAAATGATGGGGGCGGCATTGGTTGCCGTCCCCCAGGTTGACCGTGTAATTTTTTTTCGTATCTTTGACAATTATATATTCCCAGTCAAACAATCTTATTTTTTTAAAGCTAATTGGACAACATAGAAAAAAGCGAAGTAAAAAAAATTGCAGCCACACTTCTTGTTGTTCCCCTAGGTCTCCATAGGATTGCTTTTTGGGGCCATCGGTCTGGATCCTGTCTTGCCACATGTCCTATCCATTGCCACTTCAGACTTGCCACTCTTTTAACGATATCTATTAATTTTGTTTTTTGACGTATGTGGGTATTCCGTATTTTTTCCCTAATGGTGACTCCCAACATGATTCTGTCCATGGCTCTTTGTGCTACTCGTAGTTGTTCTGCTGTTTTTCGGGTAATTACCATAGTCTCTAAGCCATACGTAAGTACAGGTAGAATGCAGCTGTCGTAAGCCTTTTTCTTTAGGTTGACGGGCACCTTTTTATCCTTGAAAATATCGCTCATAGTTCCAAATGCTACCCATGCAACTTCTTAATAACAACCATTAAATAAATTATTTGAAGGGCATGTTTGAAAAGGTGTAGTTTATTTATAAATATTGAAAAGTAATAAATTAAAAAATAATTTGATTCACTTTCAGAAAAATTGTATTAAAGTGACCGTCTGACGACCAAATTCGGGTACCTCTCTCTATCCACGTGCTCTCTCTATCCACCTGGTTCCATTCGACCCATAATTAAGAAAAATCCTTATGATTTCATCCATTTAGAGGCATCGATGGGTTCGAACGGTTCGAAACGTCGGCGTCGAAAGCCTCATCCTGTAGCCCGTCCCCAATTAAGCCTAACCAAATTTTTGAATATCAAATCGTTAGCCCCACCCTGATGAACATGTAAACGAAACGTCGTATCCAACTTTGCAGGGTGGGACCGTGGGCATAGCCTACCCACCAAATTGGGCGCGATAAGAAAAGATCAATTTTTGACGTATCTCACGTCAAAACTAACTGTCACAGTGAAATGTGTCATACGCGGTCAAGTTGGTCTTGGTCAAATCTATCGACATACCAAATTTCATTTAAATTGGACGATTTTCTCGCCATTGATGATGATGTTTCGCCAAAATATTATGAAAAGATGGGGCTCTACGTGCACCATCTACATTCCGAGTTTCGGCCCACTAGCTCACATAGGGCCCGAGTCACGACGCTCCAAGACCCATCTCAACTTTACGCTTTGGCTGGCCACTTTTTCGATCATTACCACTTTTCGTGACGTGTATCGTGTGTCACGGCCTTCATTGTTTCCACCCAGCGTGCGTAAATATGTTTCAACAATTCTTCAATAACTTCTTGATCTTGAAATACCTTCTTATTTTCTACCTTCTTCTTCAGATATCTCTTTAAATATTTAAACCTCGTGACCATTCACGCTGAATCAGAACTCTCGAAAAAACTGACACTTCATAATATTTTACTACGTGGAACGCATTAAACCGCCCTCCCTTCTTATCACCTCGGAAACCACTCTAGTCATAACGCCCTGTTGAACAAATCTCTTCGACTTTTCGGTGCGATTGAGGCCTAAACGTACCGCCGAACCACCGAGACATTTGTTGACACTTTGCATCTCCGACACGAAGCGGCGGCATCCGAAAAACAAATAAATCATTCGTCGGTTGTCGGCTGGTCTTAAGGTTGGGCAGACACCCCCAACGAGCGCGTTAACTGCCGAGAGGGTGACTTTATGGGGTTATTGACCGAAATTCGCTTTCGGAAAAGTGTGTCTCTAGCGACACAATTCGAATGATATAGAATGAATTTAATTCAATATAAGCTGAAGTGATAATTGCAAAAGTTCAAATAATGAAAGAGATTTTAGAAATATTTTGTTGGGCATGTTCAATATAAATTAGTGATAGAAACTTGGGCCAAAATGTCAAATTTCTTATAAATTTAAAATTTTAGTGTCATAAAAATGTATTTGCTTGTTTGATCAATTTAGAGCATCGTAAAATTTATGCAAATCTAGAATATTAGTTTCTCAACGCTATATAAAAGTATTTACACACATACAGATCATTTATCATATATTAATAACTTGAGAATGCGAACTTATACTACTCGTATATCCGAATCTCAATTTATACTACAACCTGTATTCGAACTAAAAGACAGAGATTCGGATAAACAACTTGGGAACAGCACAAAATTTCGAAATAAAATAAAAATAGTCGAATGCATCATATATCCCTCTTCTTCAATTGCCATTTTTGCCGGTCATTAAGGCAATTTAATGACCGGATTTAAGTTGTACCAATAGTAACAATCTCTGAGGTTCCTAAGCTCCAGTTTCTTCCTTCTGCCTGAACTCAGAAGCGAATATATGGTGAGTAAGTATATAGAAAAAATTAAATTCATATAAATGTAGAAATGATAATGGCAAACTCCAAAATAATAAAAGAAATATTAGAAATATTTTGGTGGACTGGTGATGTTCAATAGCAATTAGTGGTAGAAACTTAGGCCAAAATGTAAAATTTCTTATAAATTTATTTTTTTTTGTTTGAAAATTTAAGAGCATTGTAAAATTAATGTAAAACTAGAATATTAGTTGTTCAATATTTACTACTTAAATTATTTTGACACAGACAAACACGATCATATATCATATCTTAATAACCTGGGGACATAACACTTACTATAACCTATATTGGGACCGAAAGACAGAAATTTGAATAAATAACTCCGAAAAAACACAAAAGTTTTAAATGAATTGTCTCCTTCTCTAACGCCATCTTCGTTCCGAAGGCTAGTAATCATTAAGAAAAGTTGAATTTTTGAAAAGGTCTTTTTAAGTTGCTCGAGGTGTATCAATATCCCAAATTATCAAGCCAAAGATACTATCTTATGCCTGAACCTTTCTTTTCCATAATTGTTTCATCAATTATAAGCATGAGTAGTTGACAGTAGGTGGCTCTAGATTACAGTTGAGTTGAGAGCTATTCTTAGTGGAACACCCTGTACAAATACCATGTCATATAGGCTAAAGTATTAGCAGACTAATACCAAAGTCTACAGTTTTCTTTGGTTTGATATTAATCCATCATTTATCTAGGAGGACCGACTTATCTTAAGTTAACTATTGTACCATGTTGCTGTAGCATTTACCTACTTTTTAATTACTATATTCTGAGCTTCCAATATACTAGCAATTACATCTTCCGGATACAGATTAAACAATTAACGCCTCTTTTTAATTTCAAACTTTCTAAATAAGTTTCGATTTTTTTGTATAGTATCTTTCTATTTATAAGATTGATTTTATCCTGATATCTGCATAGGTTATATCGGTTAATAAGTATAATTATTTATTTTATATTATTATTTATTATTATTATTTATTTATATTATTAGCCAATAAGTATTTATTGGTAGGTAGAATCCCTTATTGGTAGTTATAAAACATGTTTGCATTTACTGGTTTACGTTCAAGCATCTTTGCAATAAATTGCTGCAATAACAATTCATTCCTAAATCCAAAACAATTTTCCCTAAAATTTTGTTCTAGTATTTTATAGGATATTCTCACAGAGGTGATTTTTTGTATAGCTCAGCTAGTTTTTTTGTACTTAAAACAACATACATATGTGTACTTCATACATATACATACATATGTACTACATCTTTGATCTTCTTCTTAATGTTGTTATTAATGTTCTTGTAAAATTGTTTCTTGTCTCCATATTCCTTTTTTGCAATTTTAATTCTAGGTTTAATGTCACTTTATTTTTGTTTATTTTTAATGGGTTTCTTTTTTATTTTTTCGTCCATTAATTATAGGATTTATTCAGTCATCGATTGCTGTTTGTTTAAATTTCCTCTATTATCTTTGTAATCTTTGTCATTCAGTTTTGTGGTTCCAATTAGCATCACCAACTAAATTCACCGATTTTATGGAATTTTTGTAGCAATATCCTATAAGAATATAGTCAATTTAGTTTGTTACTATACAGTTTTTATTATCTTGCCGAGATTTTCATGATTATAATAATCTATTCGAAAATGTTTGCTATTAAAAGCGTTCCTTCAATACTATTTAATGTGTATGTGTAGAAATGACATTTTATTGAGGAAGTCTCGGACAGCTCAATTGGCATAAAAGTAAACAGAACAACTGAAGTCCCATCAAAATAATTCGATATGCTGATGACAATGCTATAACATATTATGCAGGTTATATTTTGTGTATATTAAATAAGGTCACTGAAACAAGTAAAAATTTAATCCTAAAAATTAATATTAGGCAAAACGAATAACCTTAGTAAAACTACAAAAAACTTACAGACAGGGATTTAATAACTCCTCTGAATATATAAATTTGATAAGGAAGATGGTGAACGCCTACACAGTAAGGTCTCATACTAACTATTCGCTGATGCGATTCGTTAGTTCGTTTGGAAATGCGTCCATTGTGTTCGCGATATGTCCTTTGATGATTCGTCCAAAAACCGACTTTGTATTACGAATTCAGAACGAATCGCATCGACGAATCCCATCACCCAATGGTGAGTATGTAGCTTATTTCAAATATTACTAAAAATACAAAATTGGCACGTTTATTTGTATGTAGTTTCTTAAATTTATAGTATAACATTAATCAAATCAAATCATTTATTGCATATTAAACAGATAGAAGTATACCTACACAAGGTTAGAGCTTATAAAATGGCAACAATATAAAATAAACACAACAATAAATACACAGAAATTCAAAGTCTCTTCTTTGATCCTCTTAGAACCATAAGTCAAAAATCATTAATTATGATATATTGAAATAACATTAATCCTGACCTGTTCTTTTATAACAAATATATTTATTACTTTTATATATGACACGTCAAAAAATAAAGACGTATTTCACGCTTCTGTTCCCTTCTTAAGGTGTAAAATACCAGTAAGAGCGAGCGGTATAAATAATAGGCTTTATGCCCTTAACAGCTAAGATTTATGATAGATCCCGTATCCCGTTATCCTAACAGATAAGAATAAGAAATCTCAACGCTAGATAAATATTTAAATCATTATTTTGTAATTTGATGTTAAAAAACATCAAACACAGATCTCATAAAAACCTTAGAAACACAACGAAGGTGTATTGTTGTCTTATTTATGTGTAAAACATTAATTTCCTTTTATCTAAATTACGTCAGTGTAATAAAAATAAGATTTACGCCTTTTGAGCATGTTTGTTTCTCGTCCTTCGGAGGATTTTAATGGTAGCTAATTATTTTTTTTTTTGAAACTAATTAAACAAAATACGTATTAAAATAAGACACATACAGGGTGAGTTTTGTATGATGTTCTCAATGGGTATCTCAGAAACTACTGGATATAGAGAGTCGGTTAAATGGCGAAAGAATTGCAGTTTTGTGGGGTCATAAATATGCGCCTTTCAGATTTTTGAAAAAGTTCATAGTTTACTAGTATTTCGAAAATACTTACTTACTATTTCGAAAAAAAAACGATTTTAGCTATTATAAAAATTGTCCCTAATTTTATTATAATCTATTTTAGAAAAAAAAGTTTTCAGATAAAAGTTGTAGATAATCACAACCTAATGAGTCTGTGTTCTTCGTTTTTTTCTAAAGTCTGTCATTTTTGACATATGACACAAACATGTGTTTTTTTAAATGGAAACCTTCGTTGGCCATGACTTCATAAAAAGTGCCATTTTTAAGCTTTTCAACGATATAAGCTATAATATGTTTCTTTCACAAAATTACTGAGTTATAGCTAATTCTTTTCTTTCTTGACTAATTTTACTTAGTTGGCATGGTATTCTTATTCTGTTATTCTCTGGTATTCATTCATTCTGTTATGATTTATAACTTAAAAAAAGACAGAACGGTTCGTTATAATTTACATTACACTTACAACTTACACAAACTAAATCTTAAAAAAATAATATCGCACTACATACACTTTAAGTTATTTTAGAAAATGTTAAAAAAATCCGCCATTGTTTTGAGTACATAAATGCATCTTTTTAACACTGAATTATTATTCTCACAGAATGGCCGGTCGACTTAATTAAACTTTTCCCGAGCTGCCTCTTCGAGTGCCTCTCTTAATTCATAAGTTCTTTCGTAAACGTTGTTAACCATACCGCAAAAAATCTAAAATGGATAGGTCAGGTGATCGAGGAGGCCCATGCAATTGGCCCACCTTTTCCTATCCCCGAGTTTGCATAATTATGATATAAATAAAAAATTAATAAATATATATCAATAAAAATTATAAATAAATAAATTTTTAACATTTCTTCCATTTCCCTATAATGGGGGGGGGGGTTCTTCCATTATGACGAGTAGTCGATGTTGTAGCATTTTTTATGATTGAGAGACAGACAAACAATCCGATTCGCTATGAATAATTTCAGTGTTTGTTTAACCTGTTTTAATTTAATTTAACTTCGAAGGTTATGACGCCAAAGATTACATATTAGGGTTGACGGAGCGACGAATTATAGGCGACGATCTTGCGACATTGCAAGTGCACTCTTGATAAACGATTATATTATAAGTGATTTATAATTCGAGTTATAATCCGATTATTAAAATCACTCATAACCTGATAATTCGATTATTGAAATAATACGATTTTTCCCATCACTGGTGATTATCTACAACGTCTATCTAAAAACTTTTTGTTTAAAATAGATTATAATGAAATTAGGGACAATTTTAAAAATTGACAAAATCTGTTTTTCTGAAATATGTAAGCCACAAACTTTTTCAAAATCTGAAAGGTGCAATTCCCTGGCCACGACACTACAGTCAGGGACAAGACGATGAGTGAGATGCTTCTTAGACCAAGCCAAGTGCTAGAGGGGATTCCCCCCAGCACATGACCAGGAGCTTCCCCACCAACGACAAGGTCTTGCATCTCCTAGGGGAAGATTACTATAACATAGATTTATTAACATTAAATGGTTAATCTTCTAACTAAAGTGACGTAAGATTATTAGCGATTCCATAACTAACAATCAATCATCATTTCAATTTGCATCAGTATGATCGTCAGTTGATTTTAAATATAAACACTAATTTGTAAAATAACTATTGTAAGATGACTTTCTATGGGACACTGGACACTTATAATTTTAATAAACATCTGTTGTTTGTTCGGTTTGAAATTTTTTTATTATACAAGGTGAGTATATAAGTGCAAATATTTTCAGGGTTGGTAGATCTCAATAAAAGAAACATAATAAATATATTCTCTTAGTTCTAAAAAGTTTTCTAAAATTTACAGGAAAATTTAAAAAAAAATTCTTGATTTTAAACATCTTTTTTGCAAAAAAACCTCATAGACGTGTTCCTGCGGTCGAAATATACTACCCCTAAAATATTTGCACTTATTTAAGACTTACCCTGTATAGTTTTACTACCTTCAAATTATTTTATTAATAATAACTAATAAATATGACTGACTGGCAGCAGAAAAAAGAATAAATAGCATTAGCTAAATTTAAATGGTCTCAATCTAAGAATACGGTAGGTAGATTGACAAGTGGGGGCCTCGGTGCAATATTTTTCGAGCTTCCCTTTGTAAAAAGGTAGACGAATTTGACGCGAACTCTGCGGTTGACAGAGAAAACATAAAGATGACTATCTCTATGCTTTGTTTGAATTGGGGACGGACTAAAAGCCAAGTCTGAGAACTAAAAGCCAAGTCTAAATTGATATTTAAAATGTTGCTAAAATGAATTTACTAAAAATTACTGAGACAGCAGAGAAGAGTTAAATAAGGTTTAAACGAGATTAGATAATAAAATATTAATATCTGAAAATCCAAATATTCTTATTATGGACTGTAATATAGCATTACATCAGAACATATTTATATCCACTGCCTAGGTATTGCTTACGTTTTTTTGTTTGAGTCATGGCATTATCATACAAGATGCCAAATGTAAAAGTAAAAGGAAACGTTTCGTGATAAGAACTAAGAAGTATATAATAACCTAAAAAATGCGCAGGTTTAATGGCGATCGCGGTGGGTTGGTTGGGTTAAAAACACGTATACACGACGTGGCTGCTGCTGTACCAGAAAAGAGGGAATTTCTTTCTACAATTTGTAAGAAATTATACCTGAAAAGCTAAAAATAATTTATTTCACAGAGGATTGGGTCAGCTGAACTGAATGAATCAGGAAGTCTTAAAGTTTCTCAAAACCGTGACTCGAAATCGTAGCCTATTCAAGATCAAATTACCGTTATCGATAATAAAGCTGTAGAACCCTGTCAAACTGAGCCATTTTGTAGTAAAAATTCAGATGTCCGACCCAATATTGATCTTTATGAAAATTTTGATCAAGATAATTTATTTATTTTTTTAAACGAAAGCACGAGCACGAGCGAAAAGCACCCTTACTTACATATTAATAAATAAAATATGTTTCTTCGTTATGGTCATTTTGTTTTCGTGGATTTGGACCGGTTGCCTGTTTTTCCGGGCCGGTTTCCACTTCCCCATCCACCCCTGGAGATACCCCTAGAGAACATCGTAAAAAACTCACCCTGTATAACAATTATATGCTAGCAATTAGGTTTAGGTGAGTTAATTTATTGTCTAAGCCATACCTATTTTGAAGAACGACAGAAAAAACATTTCAGAGCTATCACAGATAATCAGTAGGTATAATAAAATTCAAAATACCGATATTTATAAGTCTATGTAATCTAAGTTTGCAGAATATGTAATCAACGTTCATCAGAATCATAACGATTTTCAACGTGACTAACGATTTCCTCGACATTTAATTGTGCGGTTAAACCACAAGCTTAATTTTATTATTAAGTTGTCATTCGGATTCTGATGATTTCTTCTCTGGCATATTTTTACCATTTTATTTCTGCATTTACATTTATAATAAGCAATTTCTTTGTAATAAACTTTCAGTGATTTAAGAAGTACAGTATAATTACTTTTTTGTATTTGTATATAAATAAGGTAATAACGTAATAATCTTCCTGATGAAACTGGTAGAACTCATTTACTTATTGTAAAAAACTTACTAATTTTCATATCTCTATTCACAAGCCCTTAATAATTTACATCAGGATTTTACTACTTTTCTTTTTTATGATTATTAGTTATTTATACCGGGTGAAAAAAAATCGTTGCACAGGTTGCCATTAAATTGCTATTTATCCAATAAATTTCAAATTTGTGTCTATCCCCTATAATTTTTAAAAAGTCAACTAAAATAGTACTATGTAAGCTAACAAAATATTCGATATAGTAAACGAAAACTGAAGTTTTTTGAAGTGGAACTTCTTTACGCGCGATGGGAGTAAAAATTCAAGGCCGTCACATGACATGGCCATAACATGACGCGGCCTTGACACACGAGCTAGTGGGAAAAAAGTGGTAAGTCAATGAGGAAATTGAGATGGGTTTTTGGAGCGTCGTAACTCGGGCCCTAATGATCCGGGGCTGAAACGGAAAATATGGCATATTTTCATGATATTTTGACGACGTTTTTGGCACTACGAAATCCCATCATCAATGATTTAAATAAAACAAGGTGTCCGATTTAAATGAAATTTGGTTTGTCGATAGATTGGATCAAGGCCAACTTAGCCGTGGACTACATTTTGAGGTAAGAAAAGTTGATGTCGTCCGATCGCGACCAAATTTGGTACAGTTGAAAAATCTGCAAAGTTGGATACGACTTTTCGGGACTAAGTTTTTGATATTGAAGAAAAATGTAGGTCGATTTCGGCATAATTGGGGACGGGCTGCGTAAATCCATATGCCTGTACAATACAACCGTATCTACGTTATACCGCGGTTGCACTCGCATGGACAATTGCGAACCTCTAATACATGTTTTTTCTTTGTGATATTATGAATGCATTATTGAAATAAAAATAAATGAAAATGTATTAACTCAAAATTAAATACAAAATTAAATTATGAAATATAAAATAAAATAAGACTAAATTTTTTGAATACAGCAGAAACATTATTGGGATGGATTCACAGGGTTTTGCAATAGGGGTAATGAGGTAATAAAAAATGTGTTCAGAAATCCTTGCTGATCGTTACGTATCTTATTGTAACTAACTTATTTTTAAACATTGATTTTATTGAAGAGAATTACAATTTAATAATTTGACAATATAAAGTAACTACGTACTATACGAAAGTTAATCATAAAGTGAAAAAGTATATGTTGTAATATTCAATAACATGAAATGTAATGTCAGCAAATTAATTGTTTACAATATAATAGTAAAATAATAACTAGTCATGAACTACGATTGCGACGGACTGGGTCACATATCTCCTCCTTCCTCAAGTTCGGAAAATTAGGACTGCAATGGCTGGTCGTTTTTTTCGAATCTCCTCTAAGGGGTTGTCCATAGGGGCATTCTTGTATTGGTGGTTGTTTTGGGATGAAACGGGTTTCTTCCATTTTTTCCATCCAATATATCGGAGGATTCCGCATACAAGGGCGGCACTGGTGAAAATTGAAGCCAGCACAAGGTTCAATGAAGATCTGGGATTATCAAGAGGAGGTAGCTGGAGTGTTGATAGTATTTTCTGGACTTTCTTCATCTCATATAAGTTTACTTCTTCGAGGATTAGTTTGGAGATGTTGTTACTATCATGGGAATAGGAGAATTTTGGCAGTTCTAAAACATATTGAAATTCTGTTTTTCTTTCGATTTCAAAAGTTAAGTTTTCTATCTCAACAGGGCATGAAGATATCCTACCGACTGCGCCAGCTATGTATTTTATTGTAACTAATTTGTTTTAAGAAATTGATGTTACTCAAGAGAATTACAATTTAATAATTTGACAATAAAAGTACGTTCAATAACATGAAATGTAATCAAGGAATTCATTGTTTACAATATAATAGTAAAATAATAACTAGGTTAGGTCATGAATTACGATTGAGACGGACTGGATCACATATCTCTTGCAACTAAATTCGTAATATTCGCGTTGATGTTATTACTGTTGTAATCTCAAATCGGATTCCAATTCTAATCTGTTTCTGTATTTATTTTTGATGTATACAAAAGTAGATAATGTCTTTTCACGATGATTACGAGACTTGCTGACATTTAGTTCGTAATTCAAATGTTCATAGATAAGACGGCGGACCCCCATACACATACCCGGTGCACATCAGGACCACAGATTACGGACCACAGGTTGCATGGTTATAAACACTTAACAATGAAATTGTATATACCATACATAGTGATGGGGTCTCACAGTGACTGCTATCAAAACAGCAAGGAGTTCGACAAGCAGTCGTATTCGCCCCTTTAACCAACTAACAATGTGATAATAAACAAAATACGAGTAGCGGAAAAAGGTGCCAAAAAACCCTACATATATGCTTATTCTCTGCATTAAGTTCATCAGACCGAAGGGAACAGCCATTCGACGACCGGTTTCGGAGATTTTTCTCCATCGTCAGGCCGACTTTGCTGTAACCCGCGATCTGACCAACGAAAAGCAGAGAATAGCATTTGAGTACAAAACGTACTACTATGGCGAGAGTGCTAGAAGAATCTCCGAAACCGAAGCAAGCAAATGTGATAATAATTTATATTTTTTAAAATTTAAAAAAGCAGATATTTTTGGTAAAGTTGGGCTTAACCCTAATATTTGTTTTTTTCTAATATTACATACCGGATATTTTGCAAAAAATAGTCGAAGTGTTATTAAGTATTATTAATTTCCGCATAATAGTTCAACAGTATTGATTTTTAATAATAAACTATCTAAATGTCCAAAATTCATTCGATAAAAAAATAAATCAGGCATTTCCTTATTGGAAAATTCGAGTATTTCGCCAGAATCTTTTTTTGTGTAAAATGCCCGTTATCTTGTTACCTTTATATAAATTTATTTTCTGCATGATCGGCCTTCAGTACGTTCAGTTTCTAGGATGACGTAATAGAACTCGGTTTTATGTTTCACAAAGAAAGTCCCTTGACAACGAAGACCGATCGCTCTCCATAACTAATTAACTTAAATTGGTTCAATTCGATAGTTAGTAAGTATATAGACTTTAACCTTTAGCGTTTAATAGACCAATGACATTGCTCTTGAAATAGATGTATTCGATCTGACATTCGGTGGTTTTAATTTGTTCATTTTATAAGTATTTAAAGTGTTAGGTTTTAATCTTTTAGTCATTAGTTAGAGTCTAGTAAGAATAAAACTAAACAAATTTAAAGGATATATAGTTTTTTAAGATATTCTTAACCAATCCCGAGACCAAACCAAATGAACAAAATCAGAGTAAGCAAACTATTTCAGTCATATTGGATCGCTTTGTATTTTATTAAACGGCTGTATTGCCTGATTTTTCATAAATACGAAAAAATTAAATAGTAAATAATGAAAAATGAAATGAATTGTGAACATTTCCTCATGGAATACAAAATTCCTTGCATGTAGTATACCGTGCTGGCAACTGTTACTTTTGGGTCGGCATTTACGTGTGTGGAAGTAAATCGCATAGGGATGTTATTAAGTCGAAGTGAGAGAAATGTGCGACCGACCGACGCGACGCGCGACGGTATGCTGTTGCGGCGTTGCCGCGATACGCCTTTCTCTATCAAGTAAAGTAAAATCACGATCGCAAACCGCTTATTTTTAAAAGACTTTTTTTTCAAGAGATAACTAGATAAAATCATTAGACATGTTTCTGAGCATCTGAAATGGAATTATAAGGATATCGTTAGGGTGTCATTTTTTTTATAACGAGAAAACGTCAGTGATCGCGATAATTTGAAAACTCAACTTTTTAACACATAACAGGCCATAACTGAAGAAGCACTTTAGATATTGAAACTTATTACTTATTTTCAAGATCGGATATTTTACAATATGTTTACATAAGAAAAATTCGATAAGGTTGTTTTTTCCATTCAAAAATTGTAAACAATCCATCTATTTACTTTTAGAGCATAGCAATTTTCAGCAATCGTGTAATTTTTTTTTATTGATTCACATACTGTCTACAAAGAAAATACAGCAGAAATATTAACAATGATCTTGAAAAAACCACAATCAATTATTTCTAATAGATTTCGATATATCGATTTTTGAATTCAGAGAGTTCTAATAGCGCGACCACTATCGAACACCCACTCAATTCCACTTCTTTTTACCATAAATGCAAGTGTTTCTAGCTAGCACTTAAAAAAATTCAAGTTATAGGGAAAATTACAACGACTCGTTAATAAATAAACAAATTAAGTATCACGAGACGTAATTAAATCGTGAAGCTGAACGCATGACGTACACCTTTCCCTAGAACTTGAAGTACTGACAGAGGTATTGATTGAGGGTCGACCGCTCAACTGCGACAAATCTGCTATATCCCCTTTCACGTCTCTTAGCGATGTGCACAGTTTCTCGGTTTATTTCATACGTGTTTACTGTCCTCTCTTTGTTCAGTACATTATAAACGCAATGCACTCTTCTTATATACGGAAATCTCGACCCAAGACTAACCTTTGCCAGCCCTTAGTATACTGTTTGATCGAAAAAAACGGCCTCCAGTTGGCTTTGAAATGATGATCGACATTCCCCATATAATTTTACATAAAAATGACAGCGATTTTCATTTGAAACCCATCGATGACGCCGTTTTTTTCGATCATATTTTATTTATAAAACAATATTTTATCGAAAGCAAGATATATATTTTGTGTACTTCTCAAATTTGATCCCTTTAGGGTGAATATAGGTATTGTAAATTCCAAAAGAAATATAAACTTTAATAACATTTTTGTTTACATACTATACAAGTTTTATAAATTCCCTGTATAATATAATCAAGTAAATGTGTTGTTCTCCTTGCTTCGTTGACTTTTTTGTCATTAAAGTTATTTTTCTTTTTTTTTCTTGTATATCTAGGGTTATAATAAATACTACCAATTTATTTTCGTAAGTAACACCACATCTGTCAGGTTGCCACTTCGAATTTAAAATACCGGGAGCGGAGAAAGATAAAATAGGAATGAAAACGACTTTAATTCACTGTCTAATAATTTATAAAGACTTTTGGTTTTTTCGCTACTAGAAGAAAATCTACAATGTAAAATAGTTATTTTTGGAAACACCACTGCGTTGATCCTATCGAGACCGTCAGTAATATTTTACTAATAAAAGTACTACTACTACTGCCATTATTCGCTGACGAGTATATGACACGCACCAGAAGATGGTTACCCAACGCGTTTCCCAGTAGCGGCTCGTGACCATTAGAACTGATGAGGCGACGCAAACGCGGACGAAAGGGGGGGGGTCTAAGCTTCAACAAGTTTATTTTTTTTTGTTTCTCAGATATAATATGTTTGAAGGTTTAACCTACTAAAAATGTCATAAGAACTTTTTTTTTTGTTTTTATGTGTTTATTTTCTTTTTGTTTTTTTAAGCAGCTAAGCAACAATAAGCTAGAGATTTTTTTGCTCCTCAGATATAATAAGTTTGTAAGCATAACTAATTAAAAAAGTCATCATCGGAACTGTTTCTTTATTTTTTTTATTCAGAGTATAAATAATATAACTTAAACATATATTAGGTATTATAGATATATGCTTTGTTGCCTCTTTACTTTTTGGTTGTCGCTGTTAACTGAGTCTACAATACTTCCCCATTGTGCTTTTTCCCACTAATTCTGCACGCTTATCCCTTTTGATTTTTCGTGGAAAATATCCTTGTACTTTTTGAGCTGTCCACCCGGTTTCCTCTTACCTTTACAAGCTCAGCGTAAAGAAGAGATTCTGGTAGGCGGTTTTCTTGCATATTGCATATTTATGTGACCAGCCCATCTTAAGCGAGATTTAGTAATCATGACTTCAACGCTCTTGCACCTATCTTTTTCAAGGACCGATACGTTTGAGACATGATGGAACCATTTTATTCTTAAGAGTTGTCTAAGATGTCTCTGTTGCAATTTGTTTACAGCGTTCATGCGTCAGTGGTATGGCACCCAAATTTCGCTTCCATATAACATGAGGGGGGGGGGATATTATTGTTCGGTACATTGCAAGTTTCATTTTTGTGCTCAAGTCAGGATTGTAGAAAACCCCGTCTTTTAATTTCCAGAGTGCTCTTGATGCGCTAGTAATCCTGTTCTGCATTTCAGAGTCGATATTGGCCTTTCCCGAAATCAAACTGGCGAGGTAATTGAATTCCGCTACATATTCCAATAGTTTTTCCGATTTTTATAGCACTGTTTCGATCTTCCGGAGGAGTGCCCATGATTTTAGTTTTATTGAGCTTAAGGCTCAAAGCCTCGTATTTAAATCATCGAAGAGAGCCTTAAGATGACCAATAAGTTCTTTACTTACACACTTATAGATTTTCGCAGGAATCGCGTCACAGTTTCATAGTTTCATTTAAAATGTAACAAATGTTCTACTGCAGGTGCTTTGGTATGTAATTAATCATGCAAATATTTTTCTATGACATTTTGGTTCAAAAGAAATCAAATTCCAGAAACAACAACCATTAAATTTATCAGGATTTTAAGTTAAATTAGCATGGAAAATATTAACTAAGTTTTAATTAGTGCAGTTGACTTAATGCATTGAAATATTAACTTCAAGAATATGCATTAATAAAATATAGTAACCCATTACGACATTACTATTTAAAGCTTACCTATAAGTATACGGTTTTAGTTATCTATCACATATGAATGACATATTGCATAATTGATCTATAAAGAAAAATTTATAATTATACAACTTTAACCAACTAATAAATTACCTATAATTGTTGAAATTGTTAGACGTAAAAGTAATGGTATCGGTAGCAAGTCGAGATTGCTATGCCAAGTATGGCTATTATTACCATTAACTCACAACGCAATCAGATGCATTTAACAATCGCTTAATTAAAGGTCTCGGTACACAGGTGTACACTGGTTTTTACGCAGACTGAATTTTAATTCTGTAGGCTTTAATAAAAGTCGCAAAACATGTGTATAAGGAATATCTCAAAAAAAAAAAATAAGAGTCTTGATATTGGCTTACAAGGACTCAAAACAGTTTTATTTTATTCTCCAGTTAGTAGTCTTTAGTCAAATTATTTTATAATTCAAATAATTGCTTTTGTATAATAAGTAATAAGAAATAATAATTCATTATTTTGTTTCCAATAGAATAAAATCTTTGAGTGAAAAACAAAACATTCAGTGCCATCATGAAGTGAACTCTCTCAACATACATTATATTTAAACTATAACTAATAAAGAAATAATCCTTACCTTTTTTTACGTCGTATTTAAGAAATAGTTTGATAAAATTATTTGTGTTTCTTCCTATTTCTTTGGTATAATAACATGACGAGCCCAAGAAATCAGCCTAACCAACACTGAATAGGCAGAATGAAAGACATAATATAAATGAAGAGGACATACTAGGTTAACATAGGTTAGGTTGCTTGTCCGTTTTCTGGTTTATCAAATGTGGACTTGTTTTCACCATGATTTTCCCTATCAATGGCAATATCCTCGAGTGACCGTAATTGGTCCGGTTCCACAGACTGGATTCCCTTAATCTTAGGGCACTCTTAACGGCCAGATCCTTTACGAGCCAGTCGATTGATCGCAATTCCAGAAGTACTTCTAGCGCAGCTTGCTTGCGTTGTGTTGTTCCTGACTCCAGTTGTACCTAGAGCTGCTAATCGCTGTACTTTTGTGAGGCTTTTTCTATTAGTCTCTTTAAATATCGCTTCTCACCATACTAGTGCTCCATAGGTGATGATTGGTCTAACTACAGCAGTGTACATCCAGTGTATAATGTACGGTTGTCGACCCTATCTTCTTCCAAACATTTTCTTACATGCATAGAATTCATTATTCCCTTTATCATCCTTTTCTCCGTGTTCCTTTTCCAGGAAAGTGTAGCATATTATTTAAATTACGCATAATTTATATAAATGTACAGAATTATTTTGTTTAAATAAATCAAGTTTAAGTCCTCGCACCGAGATGGCATTCTAAGTACTGCTATTGTCTTTTATTTTTTTTTCTCCAAGTTTATTTCTGGCGAAATATTTCAGTCCGGTCGAAGTTAGTTGGTCACTTTATATCTGACGGTGTATATTCGCACTTCGTGCCTACCTTCCCTCGCCATTTTGGTGGTAAAGGCTCAAACCGATAGAGCTATCGGCGATTGTTGGCATTTTGCCAATTTGTTTGAGAAAACCCTCTGAGCAGAGGTAAGACTTTTATTTTTAACGTAACGTTTCCTAATACTTCTTTTTTTGACAGGGTTTTATTTTATGGTACGCATTTGGTTTAATGGTAGCATTTTCTGGTGCCATTTTGTTTTTTGTACCTGACATTTGGGCCACGTTTTGTCCCTATAATTCACACCGGGAATAACGGAGGAATCTCCTGAATCCACAGAAGTTTTCGATCCTGCCTGTGTAGAAACGTTTTTATCACAATCCAGTTCCAGTAGCAGTTCACCACAACCAGCTTGTGACCAGAAAGGATAAAAAAGGCCAGATCATTTCATTTTATATCTATTTAATTTAAGTTCATTTCAATGCATTAAGCCCTTCAGGCATATTATATATTTGATTGCTTTAGAGTCACTTTGAAATATTTTATTCATGTTATGCATATTTCTGATATCTACATAGTACGTTTTTTTTAATATGAAGAGTCCCTACATTTTGGTACCAGGATCGCCAGACTTTTTTGCGGAATAATTAATAAAATATTAATATTCAGAAGCGTGCAGATTTAACTACCATCTTGAGTGATCTATTTTGATACATACTATTTACCAACAAACATTTTCAAACATCAAATTTTTCATAGTCTTATTTTATTCTAATTAACATTTAATTATTAATTATACTTAGTTATTAGTTTATCTCAGCGTTTCAATTGTGTAATTCCTAAAATAAGTAATACCTATATTCTGAGTTGATTTCTCAGTTCTCAACTTAGAAGTTTTCGAAAGTAAATGGAAAACTGAGTGGCGCCCAGTATATTATAAAGACGTAAGTATCACAATTTAATTTTCACTAGCTTACGACCCATTGCTCACCGGCGAACAGCTCGTCGCATAGTATTAGTTGTTTTAATATTTTTTCCAAAAGAAAATTCTTATAAAAAAACATTCCATCTTTTTTTATAACTTCTAATGCTACAAAAGCTTCGAGTCCAGTATGACTCCTAAATATTTTTATATTTCCTTAGGAAGTACAAGTGCCTTCCCTTTCAGGTTTGGTAATGTGAACTTGGGTATCTTGTATTTTCTAATAGAATGAGCTTGGTTTTGTCTGGGTTGATGCCCAAACCATTCCTTTTGGCCCATTCTGTTAGCTTCAGAGCAGATTCCATTATGTTACTGATCATCTGCAAGTCTTTCCCAACGATCAATCTAACCACGTCGTCTGAATATGCCTTTATCCTAATTCCCTTCATGTCAAAGAGATCAGGATCGGATTCATTACAATCAGCCACAGCAGAGGTGATAATATCCCTCCTTGTGGCATGCCTCTTGTTGCGCACTTTTTGGTTGAGATGTCTCCCATCTCCGATGTGATAGTCCGAAAATGTCATGCATCAAATAGAAGCATGGGTATGTTAATTACTATTACTTCGATCTTCAGTACCTACGCATGGATCTCTGCATGGCTTCTTAGAGTTGATAGTGAATATTTTTAATTCTGTAAACTTTGCTCATAGGTTGGTACTGTAATTTTAGGATGATTGAAATTAGGAAATTCTGAATCTGGAAGTTTTTAGATTAAATCTACAAAAATAATATTTTATAACTTCTCCTTAAAACTAAAACTAGTTTTGTGGTTTAATAAAAATTGTTACTCTTCTTTCTTCTTTCTCAGCCTGGTTCCATCCAGTGTTGGATATAGGCCTCTTCTAGGTTTTTCCATGCTTCGCGATCTCTAGCCAATCTTATCCATTGTCTTCCCGCCACTGCCCTGACGTCATCGACCCATCTCTTTTTTGGTCGGCCCACACTTCTTTGTTGTTCCCCTAGGTCTCCATAGGATTATTTTTGGGGCCATCGGTCTGGATCCTGTCTTGCCACATGTCCTATCCATTGCCACTTCAGATTTGCACTCTTTTAACGACATCTATTAATTTTGTTTTTTGACGTATGTGGGTATTCCGTATTTTTCCCTAATGGTGACTCCCAACATGATTCTTTCCATGGCTCTTTGTGCTACTCGTAGTTGTTTTGCTGTTTTTCGGGTAATTGCCATAGTCTCTAAGCCATACGTAAGCACAGGTAGAATGCAGCTGTCGTAAGCCTTTTTCTTTAGGTTCATGGGCACCTTTTGATCCTTGAAAATATTGCTCATATTTCTAAATGCTACCCATGCCAAATGGATCCTGCGTTTCATCTCCGTATTTTGGTTTTCCTTGCCCAGCTTGATTTTATGACCTAAATATATATAATGGTCTACGTTTTCAATAATAACGTTGTCAACGGTAATGTTATGGATATTGTTGCTCATTATCTTGGTCTTCTTCAAATTCATTTTAAGGCCAATTTTCTGGGATTGGTCATTTAGCATGGTGTTTAGTTCTTGAATGTCGGTGCTCAGCAAGACAATATCGTCTGCGAACCTCAGATGGCTAAGGTGTACCCCATCGATGTTTAGACCTCTATTTTCCCATTCTAATTTCTTGAAGACATTTTCCAGTGCCAGTGTAAATAACTTGGGAGAGATGGTATCTCCTTGTCGCACGCCCTTGCCGAGTAGTATTTGTATTAAAAATTGTTACTAATAGTTAATATTAATTGTCATCAATAACTGCATGCATTTATTTATAAATAAAATGCAAAATATAATTCCAATATTTAATTAGTTAAAGTTTTGTATACATAAATGTTCAATAGGTAATGTAGTAAGTTTCAAATGTTATTAACGATATTCAAATACTATAAAATATAGCAATGCCGTTATATTTTAATTAGAAATATCCATAGTGCGTTAGGAGTAAGTACCGTATAATAAAAAAAAAACGGCGTCAAAGATGGCTGGGGAATGGCAATGATAATTTTGACGAGGTCAATCTTTAAACATCATTTACTAAAAATTGACATTGACATTGACTAATTATATAAAGATGAAAAAAGGATAGAACGTTTCCAGACACACAAATCTATTTCCAAAATACTATTTTTTTAAGCACTATACCATTAAAATCATTTTTACTCAATATAAAATTAAATTGCAATCTTCTTAAGGTCCACTGGCAGTAAGCTTTGATATATATTTTTGGTAAGAATGGCATATTCTCTGTCTCTGTACAAAGAGCTAAATAAGTGTAATCCAGGATCTAAGTGTGATAATAGGAAACAGAATATAATATATAAACACAAGTAGGCTAGACATTACCTTATATTGGTATATCTAAAACTTAGAAGAAATTAGTTGGTTAATCTACTTCAATATTGTGTAACGTAACAAGTCCAATATCACATTTAAAATTTACATAGATTTATGGTATATTATTTTCGATACTGAAAATATTCTCCAAATTCAAATTTTCATCAGAATCTTCTATAATTTACAATCCCGCTATACGACCACCAACAAAATATGCCTGAACCGGTACTCGACTGCCCATGAAGAGCCCTGAATAAATTGACATATTATCTTAAATATGACGAGTATTTTTTATTATTAAAAATTATTACAATATTGTAGAATATACAGCGTGGCGCACCTCATTCGCTTCGGTTCATTATACGAAAATGGAAAGATGTAGAAACAAAATATTTTGTGGGTATATGTGGGGAGGCAATGTGCACAATTTAAAATTATTTTGAAATATACAATACATACAAAGTTATATTTTTTCTTATGATTATTTTTTGGGCCCAAAAAAGGCATTTATTATAAGGGTTGAATATGTTTAAAATTTTTAGTTTTTGAGATATTTAAAGATATTTAAATTTGCAAGCTAAAATAGAATAAATTATTAACACCCTGTACATTACTTTTCAGAATTAATTCTTGTGCTGAGTTTAAAGGTAGAGAAATAAACTTTACTCAAAAAAGTTATTGCTTCCTTAAATTTCTACAGGGGTATCAAAAATTGCTGATCTATTTTAAGGATTTATTTTATATAAAAACTTCGTTATTTTAAATGCAACACCCTGTACTTTTTAAATAAATCGAAGCAGATTCAAATGTTCTTTAAAACTATATTAGGGTTTCCTATATCTATCTAGCTCAGATTTTGAATAAAGAGCAATTTTTCAATAAAATGGCAACCAAGAGGACTACTAGTGTCGTCATATCATGGTAAGTTTCTAGTGACATTTAGTAGCTATTTTCAAAATTAAAATTAGTTTATGGACTTATTTAAATTTATACCAGTATACTTTCATTTAATTTATCGTTTGTGTCCAGGAAGAGTTCATAGTTTCATAGTTGTCGATTTTCGAAAGAAACCAGTACATTTATATTATTTCCTATATTTTACATTTTATTGATTTTATGGAAAGCACTGTTCATTAAAATGTTGTATCCTATGTTATAGGGCTTGTTTCTCTCTACAATTTCCTGTTTCACAATGTACCGTTTGTGTCCGGGAAGAGTTCATAGTTTCATAGCTGTCGATTTTCGAAAAAAATCAGTACATTTATATTATTTCGTATATTTTTCATTTAATTGATTTTATGGAAAGCACTGTTCATTAAAATGTTGTATCATGTGTTATAGGGCTTGTTTCTCTCTACAATTTCCTGTTTCACAATGTACCGTTTGTGTCCGGAAAGAGTTCATAGTTTCATAGCTGTCGATTTTCGAAAAAAATCAGTACATTTATATTATTTCGTATATTTTTCATGTTACTGTTTTTAGGGAAAGCACTGTTCATTAAAATGTTGTATCCTATGTTATAGGGAGTTTCTCTCTACAATTTCCTGTTTCACAATGTACCGTTTGTGTCCGGGAAGAGTTCATAGTTTCATAGTTGTCGATTTTCGAAAGAAATCAGTACATTTATATTATTTCGTATATTTTTCATTTTATTGATTTTATGGAAAGCACTGTTCATTAAAATGTTGTATCCTATGTTATAGGGCTTGTTTCTCTCTGTATACGTACTGTATATTTATTATTCTATTAAGAAAAACGAAGAAGTAGTCCTTTGATTTATTTTGCGATGACTTGTAGCAAAGAATATTATAGTTAACAGTAGTAGAATTATCTTTGCTTGTAGATATGTGGATTTTCTATAAAAGAACCAATTACGGAAAATTCATTTTCTCCACTCCAGCGACAGGTTTCTGCCTAATAAGTTTTTTTATAAACCACACTACCAGCTTTGCGAAATAGGAAAAGTAGTTTTCAAAGGAACGCTTATCAGGATGATTCCTATTTGGATATATTTGAGTATAAGCTCTTGAGGCCAAGAAGCAATTTTCTTCACAAAATAAAATCACTAGTAACATATCCATTCGTTCCGCTGCGTCAGCAGATACTGCTTTATCTTTCTTGATAAAATTCTGAATACTTACTTATTAAACTATTGTAGGTAAATCTAAGTAAACTGTTATAAATTATAAATAATAATGTCCATAAACTATTGTCGACTTTGAAAATAGTTACTGATTGTCACTAGAAAATTGCCATTGCGACACCAGCCATCCTGTGCAATTTTATTTAAAAATCGCTTTTTATTCAAAATCTGAGCTAGATAGGTATAGGAAACCCTAATATAGTTTGAAAGATCATTCAAATCTGCTTTGGATTGTTTTAAAAAATACGGTATTGCATTTAAAATAACGAAGTTTTTATATAAAATAAATCCATAAAATAGATCAGTAATTTTTGATACCCCTGTATAAATTTAAGGAAGCAATACCATTTTAAAAGTTTATTTCAATAAAGTTTATTTCTATACCTTTAAACTCAGCACAAATATATAGGGTAATATACAAATAATCTGTTCTATTGTAGCATGCAAATTTAAGTATCTTTAATTATCTCAAAAACCAAAGATTTTAAACATATTTAACCCTTATAATAAATGCCTTTTTTTAGGCCAAAGAATCTAAAAATTAAATAAAATATCGGGTGTTCCATATGAAAAAATATAACTTTGGTATGGATCTTAGTTTTGAAACACCCTGTATATTTCAAAATAATTTTAAATTGTGCACATTGCCTCCACACATATACCCATAAAATATTTTGTTTCTACATCTTTCCGTTTTCGTATAATCAACCGAGGCGAATGAGGTGCGCCACCCTGTATAATGTCATTATATTTACAATAACAATTAAAAATTATTTTTTTTATAAAAAATATAAATTTTAGTTAGGTCATTATAACAAATTTCAAAACTATCTTGAAGATAATGAACCCTTTTAGATAATTCTAACGGTTTCCTTTTGTCTTGTCAGAATGCAACTTTGTTTGATATGAACATATGTAAATATTTGTAAGTTTCAAGTTGAGACAACATTTTGAGCTGTAGCTATGTGGAAACAGAGGAAAATATATGAAATGTAGACTTTAGATTAATTTATTCTGTTTAATTTTGTATTTATTCGAGTTTAGAAACTGTCTTAATGTTTATCTGTAACGGGAAATGCTTGTTTGTGTATGTAATAAAACAATTTATATTTTAATGCCTTATGTTAGAAGAAAATTGTATTCATTAATTTATTTTTAGCCGACCATACCAACAGGTAAGATCGGCAAAAAAAACGTTTTTTTAATTTCACTCAAAATGAGTTATTTGTGTCATAAATGACCTAAATACAAAATATTTTCATGGTGTCTGTCTGTTTGTCTGTCTGTAACACGATAACTCAAAAACCGCTAAACCGATTTTAACCAAATTTGGCACAAAAATACTGTGGCACCCGAGAATCTGGCCATTACTTTTTGGTGGGGGTGGGGGGTTGTTAAGGGGGTATGGGAGGGGGTTAAAAATTTTAAAAAATCGTAACTCCAAAATTACAGTAGCTAGCGAAACGCCGTTTTCAATTTAAGATTAGGAATAATATTTGCAACAAAATTTGTAATAACATCACAATCAGTCAAAGTCGCAGTTTTTGAGATAAAAAAAATGGAAAAATTCCTTTACTTTGAAACTAATAGAACTGCCTACCAACTTTTTATTAACATATTTTAGTATGGGCGGCTATACGTGCCTCCCGGCGCCAATTTTAATAACAAAGATATCTTTTAGCCCATTGTTTTTATATAATTCTATACGTTGAAATATAATTTACTTCAGTGCAAATATAGTAATAATATAGGCAGTAGAAGAATAATAAATTTTCGAAATTTTTAGAATTTCAATTAAGAATCTTAATTATTAAATTACAATTTCAATTATATATTTAATTATACCATTATCGCAGTTTTAAGATGCATTTATTCACAAAGATTGTTCTACTAAATAAGCATTTATTTTTTTACTTAATTTAATTATTTAAAGGTCATAGAAAGGTTAGATATTTTAAGTCATAAAAAGGTCAGATAATATATTAGTATTTTGTGACCTAATAAGCATATTTTGAAAATATAGAACGGAAACTTCAATCGAATTTGTTTATATTACAGAATTGAAATATCCATGCAATTGCATGTTCTATTTATTCTGTTATAAATAAACTAATAATTAATAGGATGATTAAAATACACTTGAATTGGTAAATTTGAAAATAATAGTTTCAGAGATATTTAGTGCGATAACTCCAGGTTTTTAAAGTTTTTTACTACCTCCAATAGGCAGAAGGTTGCAGAACTTTAAATGTAGAAGTTGTAACATTTTATCTGAAACTCCAGAAAGTGAAATAACAATAAACTAATACCACAGAATATCTAGTTACGCAACAGAAGCCTCGTTACACGTATAAAATCGTAGGTATCAAAAGGAGACAGGCTTTTAAAGCCTGTCTCCAAATAAGATATTTTGATGCGGTAGTTTCGCTACTACATAATAGAGGGCGATAAATTTAAAAGAAAACAGTTTTCTACAAACGAAATTTAAAAGAATTTTGTGCAGTGTGGCCATTGTGTAATTAATATTGTTATACTTCCTGATAAAGCCAACCTACAAATTTGCTACATCATTTAAACATATTAAAATAGATCAGAGCTCTTTTATCAAACGTTTAGGTATTTAACTTGCCATGTTAGTTGGAGTTAAATCTTACGAGCTGAATTACAATCACTTTGTGACGTTTGATTGTAACTGAATTTCCTGGCGTACGACTGGACTTATACTTGGTATAGTAAGTATCTTCGGTGATATTGTAATATGATGGTACTTTGATGCATATAAAGTGGTACCTTAATATAGTACCATATTACGATACCACTTCCTGACGTTCGATTGGGCTCATATTTGATTATACTTGCGTATTTTTGATGACATTACAATATTATGGTACCATGAAGTACATCAAGAGGTACCATAATGTAGTACCATATTACGATACCATTTCCTGGCGTTCGATTGGTCTTAAATTTTGTATACTACGTGTATTCGGTGATATTGTAATATGATGAATATAAAGTGGTACCTTAATATAGTACCATATTACGATACCATTTCCTGGCGTTCGATTGGGCTTAAACTTGGTATACTATACGTATCTTCGATGACATTGTAATATGATGGTACTATGATGCATATAAAGTGGTACCTTAATATAGTACCATATTACGATACCATTTCCTGGCGATCGATTGTGCTTAAATTTGGTATACTACGGATCTTCGGTGACATTGCAATATTATAAAGCATATCGAGTGGTACCATAATATAGTACAATATTATGATATCATTTCCTGGAGTTCGACTGGGCCAAAATTTGGTATACTTGCGTTTCTTTATAAAGATTTGTTTAATTAATAATTTTAATTTATTTTACGAATTTAATTTATTGTACGATGTCGTGACAGCAACTTTTATGCCGAGCTAATATATTATTAATTAATTGTACCTGTGTCACTTTTTAAAATCTACCTAGGTCTATATAAATAACGTGGCAAACAGAAGAAATTTGTTATTATAGTATTTTTTTAGTCAATTAACAATTTTTATACTGCATTTTAATAAATTATTTCCATTATTATTATTACTAACGTTTCAGTATTAATAAATATCACTATCGATCGCCCTGTATATTATTAATTTTAAAGGTAATTAAAGTTATTTTCTTAGTTAACATAATAAAGTAGTGTATTACATATATTAAAAATGTATTTTGTGAGCATGTGTTTTCTAATAATATACTTAAACTTAAAACTATTTTAAAAGCCAAACGAATAATTAATGTAAGTGTGACAATCTGACAAGAAACGAAGAATAGAAAGAAATTATTATATACACCAGAAAAAGAATGGGATGCCAATTAAAGTATTTTTGAATCTGGCAACTGTGCACATTTAGCCGAGCTTCAAGGCCGTCGACGTACCGTCGATCTAAAACCGAAAAATGAAAATTTCCAATTATATTCTGATTATGATATTCTCGCGCCATCTAGTATTTTATTTGTGCAATTTTTGCTCTTTCATTTCGAGTATTTTCCTGTTGCGTAGCTAGATATTCTGTGCTAATACCATCAGAATGTTAAGAAAAATTTATAGCTTCACTGTTTTCAATGGAACACCCTGTATATTTTTAGTATTTTTAAAAGATATTTTGCTTTTTCAATTTTACAATATACATTAACGGCACGATAAACGGGCATCTTAAAATTTTGATGTTTTTTTGTTTGTTTAAATTTTTTGTTTGTATTTTAAAGTTTAGTATATTTTGTTATATTGGGACGATTTTGATGATTTGTTAAGCAAGTGTGTAGCTAAATTATTTGACTTTTTAGTATTTCATTCAAAATTTCTAATTTCTAATCTTTTTAATTTTCTAAATTTTAAAAATGTGTATATTTTGGTGAAAATTTGAAATACCCTGTAGATAAGACAGCAATGAATTTACAAATCATTTTATCATCTAAGTACATCCTTTCTTGTTAGTTTATGTTTTGGTTCATCTCTATAGCTTTATTTTTGTTATACACACCAACGTGTCCACCAATATGGTCCCAATTTTTTTTGGACAATATTTTTTTATTTTTATTTTTTTATGATGTGACATCAACCCCTTTTTTTAATAGCGATATTAGTATTAATAATTTTCAGTAATTCTAGGAATAATTTATATGGCAAAACAACGTTTGCCGGGTCTAGTAATATATTTTTTAAATTCATGAATCTTCGATAAGGCTACGCATCTGTATTTCAGCGAATCTGTTAAGAGAACATTTTATATTTTAACATAAAAGTAAAAACCATACTGGAAACACGAAGTAATTATAATAAAACATAAATACTTTGTACTCTCTATAGAGCTATACATATAATAGTAATAAATTAAAAAGGGAAAGTGCATGAATTATGCATATTTTTTCAATAAACAGTATGTTTTACTTGAATTTTATTAACAGACATCAGTAACACCATCTATGGTCGGGATATCATTAAAATAAATGGGATTGTCCAATGCCAATTGACCAAGCCAACTGTAGTGATTAAATTAGAGTTGTTCCAACTTGTTGTAAGCTTAATAAATATCGGTAATATTCTTCAAATATTTATTTTGTATAACATTTAAATACTTCAAAATAAAAGACTAAATCACCACAATACACCAAAAACACTTTTACTTTTACACTGGACGGGCGTTTCGCTAACCATGTTAGCATCATCAGCAGATGATTATAAACTAAAGTACAATCTACAAGTTGAGCGTTTATATACTCGCCCAGTGGGCACCGAGTGGGCGTGGCAAAATCTAGCCAACCGAGCCAGAGCCCATTGAGCGTAACAGTTAGATTTCCGCCACTAGAGTAGTAGGAACAAAGAACTTGAAGGAATTGGACCGTTGTCTCTGTTCATACTATCTTTACATTTATTAATTCTGATATTTTCATATGCATCTAATTGCCTGTAATTTGAGACTTGTTTAATTAATTTTAAATTATTAACATATATACAATGTTCTTTATCAACAATATATTCGGCAACGCAAGATTTATCCGGTCTACCATATCTTATCTGAGCTAAATGTTCTTTAAATCTAGTTAATATTGATCTTCTAGGCAAAGCATACAATTTTTTTTGCCAAAAATTTATAAACCGGACAAATCTATACGCCCAATTGTTTCCGCTGTAGGTTCTCCGACTTATAATTTGGCAAAATGGTTATCAAGGGAGTTCGAAAATTTACCTGATCATGAACCTTATTTCTCAGTTAAAAATAATATTGAATTCATTAACAAAATTAAAGATATAACATTGCATGAAGGTGAAATTTTGGTCTCCTTTGATGTATCTTCGTTGTTCCCAAGTGTTTCAATTCCACATACTTTAGCCTACTTGAAGGAATTACTGAACGCAAATGGTCTCGACAACAAAACTCTGATTGAATATATTGAGCTTACATCGTTATGAAACAAAATTGTTTTCAATTTAATAACAACTTTTTTGAACAGCGGGAAGGTACAGCAATGGGTAATCCATTGTCTCCATTTTTGGCTAATTTATTCATGAGCAGGTTTGAAGTGGAAGCTAAGAATCAGTTTGAGTATTTTCCAAGAGTATGGTTTAGGTATGTGGATGATATTTTTGCTGTTTTTGACACACATTCAGACACCATAGATAATTTTATTTCTAAGTTAAATAATCGTTTTCCTTCCATTAAATTTACGCATGAAATTGAGAACAACGACAGATTACCATTTCTAGATGTATTAGTTATTAAAAATACTAATAATTGCCTGGAATTTGATATCTATAGCAAAAATACCGCCACACGCAGATATATTCCTAATGAAGCACATCATAGTCACAAATTAATCATAGTGTTGAACATAAAATGGTTAGTTTAAATTTCTTAGTTCATAGATTACTTAGTTTCCCACTTTCCAACGAAAGATATGAAATAGAAAGAGATTACATTAGGGATGTAGCTGAGTGTAATGGATATTCTCTTTCACTAGTTGATAAATTAATTAGAAAACGTAGGTATAGGTTAATGATTTCTGAAAATTCGACTTTTCAAGTGGAGAAAGATACGTCTAAATATTTTTCAATACCGTTTGATAGAGATAACTCTCTATCAAACGGTATTGAAAAATATTAATTAGACCACGGAATAACTCCCTTGGTCTAAAGGGAATTTTTAAGAATGTCAATTATAAACTTGTGTATAGTGCTAATAATAAATTACAACAATTATTAGTTAATCCAAAGGATAAAACACCTCCACTGGAAAGGTCGGGTATTTATGAAATTTCTTGTAAAGATTTTAATCAGAAATATGTTGGGCAAACTAGAAGATCAATATTAACTAGATTTAAAGAACATTTAGCTCAGATAAGATATGGTAGACCGGATAAATCTTGCGTTGCCGAACATATTTTTGATAAAGAACATTGTATAGATCTTAATAATTTAAAATTAATTAAACAAGTCTCAAATTACGGTCAATTAGATGCATATGAAAGCATCAGAATTAATAAATGTAAAGATATTATGAACAGAGACAACGGTCCAATTCCTTCAAGTTCTTTGTTCCTACTACTCTAGTGGCGGAAATCTAACTGTTACTCAGCTCAATGGGCTCTGACTCGGTTGGCTAGATTTTGCCACGCCCACTCGGTGCCCACTGGGCGAGTACATAAACGCTCAACTTGTAGATTGTACTTTAGTTTATAATCATCTGCTGATGATGCTAACATGGTTAGCGAAACGCGCGTCCAGTGTAAAAGTAAAAGTGTTTTGGTGTATTGTGGTGATTTAGTGTTTTATTTTGCTGTGTAACACCAGAGGTTCCAACCCTCAACTGTAATATTTAAATACTTGTTCCAAATAAATCAAAATTCTAGAGGAAAGTACAACTTCAACGCCTCTTCAAAAAAGTCTAATACAACTTTTGCATATAATCATCTGGGGAAATAATATTTGACCATATCAAAATTTACATGGGATTTCCTATGTCCAGTGGTCCGTATACGGTATATAACTCTGCTTTTTGCCGATTATGAACAAAATGTTTTTTGTCGCTTATGGACTAAATTGATTCCCTATCATTTTTTTATTACTCGTTAATAACAAAATCCCATTTGAAACTCTCTGGCACACCCTGTATAATATTAACAATTAAGCTAAATAAAATGTTAAATTTTATACCACACAAACGTGACTATCAGACAATACACGTCGTTGCACAAAGCCTTTTTTTAGATGCAATCAACTCTAGCTTCAAATTATATTATGAGACATACCCGCAGGTACGGTTTTATAAGGATTAAATTAAATTATAGTACCGTTAGGTTCTTGGTAACTTTACTTTTGGGTATTAAATTTTTGATAAGAGTAGTTAAGCTAGATATACAGTTATTTCTTTTTCTTTTCTTTGTTAAAAAGCAAGTAATGTTTTATTCTTGGCTATGTTTCTGCTGCATTTTTTTAAACTCAACGAAATTTTTTGTTTAATTGAGAATTAACTTTTAATTGCTTTGTTAATAAATTGTGACTATAATATCTTCTTCTTCCTTCTTCATACTAGGCGAATCGCCTGTTTGGTTTCGTCGTCTCTACCTTTTCGTGGACGTCCTAAGCTTCTGCGACCTGGAAGTTTTGTCGCGTACAACTCTCACCATCCTTCTGTTGTCCATTCTGCTGATATCCTCGTTCCATTCTTCCTGCCAAAACAGAAAATATGTTTCTTTTATCGAGATCTGTCAGCCCTGAAAATATAATTGAGCTTATTTAAGACTGTATATCGTCCTATTGCTGCCAAAAGTCACTAACTAACATTTTTCCGAACAACCAAATTCAATCACTATGTTTTGAAGCGGAGAATCGATTGCAAAAGTCATTAACTACGATTTCTGGCTATTTATGTTTTATTTTAATACCGAATAGTTACTAACCATAACATCTTTATGTAATGCAATTCATTTTTAGACGCATTTTTCTCGGAAGTAATAAAAAGTAAGTTAGTGACTTTTGGCAGCAATGGGACGATATGTGATATGGAAAATTAACTATTTCTCTGAACATGTATTTAATCGAATTCAGATTTCTGTCGTCAGTTAAACTTACTGTGTCATTGTCGTAGCCTGGAATGTTGCCTTACTAACCTCAACAAAGGCATCGAGGCGTGTGATATCTTAGGATTGAAATTAAACGAACTTTTTCATTTTAATAAAACGGTCGATTAAAAACCATATTTCTTACACAGATGTTTTCCGCCCTGATTGCTTTCAATACGAAATTTAATCGAATTTGTTTTACGCTTAATAATACGTAGGGGAGACTAGTTAGTAATAGTATCTAATTGTATATACAGTATGATCAGAAAGTATTATGTCCAGAGAAATTTCTTCAGATGTCTTAGACCATTGGGGGATTTCCATTCCAGGTTACGGATAGAGTCTTCAAGTTTCTTCAGTTCTGCAGTTTCCACTCGGAAAGCAGAATGTTTATGGTTCAGTTAGTGGAATGTTCGCTCCTTTTCTAGCTAAATCGTTTGCTTTTTCATTACCTTCTACCCCTTGGTAGGCTGGAATCCGGAGTAGTATTATTTTCTTTGTCTAATTTGTTCAGCTTCTCTAGATATTCTTTGGCCATCTTTGAATTGATGGTTACTGAGTTGATAAGGCTTTCGATAGCGTAGATTTCTGCCTGGAAGATGCCTTCTCATTGGTTCGGAGTATTTGGTTTTAGACCTAAATACGCCTATCCCTGTTTCTGCTTTGGTTTTAGAAACATCGGTATACCACGTAATGGTATGGTCTTTTAACTGCTGAGCAAACGTTTATCCCTTCCAATTCTTTTTATTCCTCAATACTACAGTATAAGCACTCGCGGCTGCAGTGTAGGATCCCACCTGTAAATACAAATATTGTGAAGTATTTCCTAAAGTTTTACATTCTTTGTATGCCATCTACTGGGAGCTGGAGGAGTGGAGTTTTCCTTTTGCGTTTGTTCCCAGCTCCTGCGCTGACAATTCTCCCAGTACTGCTTCCGTCAATGACTATTCTAATCATTGTCGCATTGGCATATCTACCAATGATAATGTGCAGTAGTGTTAAGTCTAGAATGACCTCCATTGCTGCTGATGGCTAGGTTCTCATGGCTCCTGTGATGCAGATGCAACAAAGTCACTGGTTTTGATGTTTGCTCTAGTTTTGTGTACCAAGCAACAGCTCCATAAATTAATTATAGGTATACATATATTATATAGGTATACTATCATGGTATACATCCAGCGCAAAATGTTAAGGGCCCAAGCCTATCTATTCCCCGCCAGTCTTCTGCATACCATCAGAGTCTTTGTGGCTTTGCTGGAAATGTTCTTAATATGCCTGTAGCGCAGGAATGTTCTGTCTAGGTTTTAGGTTTATTCCCAGTTACTTGATTTTATTTTTGACAGTATTTTTCTTCGCCTAGTTGAATTCTTTTCAGGTTTTTCAGACTTCGCTTCCTGGTGACTTGCAGTACCGCAGTTTTGTCTGAGTCGAGGCTCAGCCCGATAGTCCTGCACTATCTCTTAGTAATACGGAGTCCTCTTTGGATAATATCACACATGATGCCTTCATGTTTCCCCCGATCATGACTACCAACTACCATTACCATACCACGAGCCATACCATTTATTTACCAATTTTTGTCCCGGAGTAATTTTATTTTAGTTTATTTTTTTAGATCATTTAAAAAGAAGTGTAAATCATTCATAAATTATGCAGTTCTAATATTTGAGTATAGAACACTTTATGCAAATACAGGGTGGCCCATCGAAAACGTTCCGCAAGGCATAACGGCTAGGGTATTCTTTTCTAAAATCCAAAAACACGTCAATTTTGTTTGTGAGGGGGGCACCTTTTGCCCCAAAAACGATTGCAAAATCTTCAACCCTCTGAGCGGGGGTGTCATCCCCCAACTTTTTTAAAATGGGAAGGGGGGTCAAGTGGCGCCGCAATGAAAAGAGCTTTCTATTCTCTATATTTTGCCTCGTTTTTGAAAATCGGTCGAGTCATACAGAAAATATGAAGGATTGAAATTTGAAAAGTTTATTTAAACATTTATCAGAGTTAATGATAAGGATAAATTTCTTCAACCAATTTGATTTTTTTTCTTATTTCTAGATGTTTACGCATTTTTTCACTTGCCACAAGGTTGAATGATCAGGTGCGGTAGTTGCTAGATAGCTGTTCTGTGACTTTGAACTGTGACAACTGTGCGTTGATGTTCTTCTCAATATCGTTAAACTGACCTACAATAGAATTTCCAAAAATACCAGTCCACACGTTCAATTTCTGAGGGTTTTGTGTGTGCACCTCGTGAAAAATCCTGGGGTTATCCTCAGCCCAGTACCGATAGCTGTGCCGCTTAACTACATCGTTCAAAAAGAAAGTACACTCGTCCGAAAAACACACATTAAACAGGAAATTATTATCATTCGCCACTCGTTCACTCATAATTTCACAAAATTGCAAGCGACGATCAAAATTGTCTTTGTTGAGTTCTTGTACCAATTGAATTTTGTACGGGAGGAACTTGCGTTTTTTTTTGGAAACTTGTACGATTCTCGCCGGTCTCATTGACTAATTTTCTTGTACTCAGCGTACTATCCATGGCAACTTGGCCCAATACGAATACCTCCATAGCCTCATTTACTACACGATTTTCCCTCTGCCTCTTTTTATTCATAACGGAACCAGTTTCGCGAAATTTTGCTACTAACTCGCGAACAATTTTGCTATAATGGTGTTTGTCAGGATGGCGTTTATTGAATATCTGCGTAACCCGATTGCCACATTCATTATTTTTAAAATAAAGTTCGATAATAATAATTGTTCCATAATAATTGTTAAAAAGTTTAACGATATTGAGAAGAACTTCAACGCATAAGTCACAGAACAGCTATCTAGCAACTACCGCACCTGATCATTCAACCTTGTAGCAAGTGAAAAAATGCGTAAACATCTAGAAATAATAAGAAAAAACAGCAAATTGGTCGAAGCAATTTACCCTTATCATTTACTCTGATAAATGTTTAAATAAACTTTTCAAATTTCAATCCTTCATATTTTCTCAATGACTCGACCGATTTTCAAAAACGAAGCGGGAAAGTATAGAGAATAAAAAGCCCTTTTCATTGCGGTACCACTTGATCCCCCTTCCCATCTGAAAAAAGTTGGGGGATGACACCCCCGCTCAGAGAGTTGAAGATTTTGCAATCGTTTTTGGGGCAAAAGTTGTCCCCCTCACAAACAAAATTGACGTGTTTTTGGATTTTTTGAAAAAAAGAATACCCTGGCCATTATGCCTTGCGGAACGTTTTCGATGGGCCACCCTGTATATAAATAATGGTATCTTTATAATTTATGAATCTAATTGTTACATGACCACATGAGATCCAAAATTTATGTAAAGTAACTGTTCTTAGTCATTACTAGAAAAATCGAAGATGCTGAAAAATATTTTATAACCCTCCACTCTTCAAATATAATTTTTGACGTAAAATCATTTTTAAGCCTATGTAGAATTTTTTTTGTAACAAATATATACACTGAACTATACTTGTATTCATTTAAAACTTTCCAATATGGCGGACTTCAGTATGGGAGGCTTAAAAAACGACAATCTCTAAACTGGAATCGACTGTACTTCAAATCGTTCAAATTGATAATCTGTGGTAAATCCAATTGAACTCTGACACTTGGCTGACATTGACGTTTACGGTTCCTTTTTCTAAATATTTTCATTATTTTTTGAGTTTTTATTCACAAATTCTACTTGATTTTGTTCTTTTATTTAACCTGCAACCTGCAGTACTAATTGTATAGTTATAAATAATCTTTTCACCGATCAAGAATTGACGAATAGGCTGGAAGATATTCAAAATGTGTAAAACGCTTAAAAACGTATTAGGAAACATTGACTCGTTCACAAATTCGTGAAAATAAATTAGTCCAGATGTTTGTAAAAACCTCGAGGTTTCCTCGTATCAGTAATTTTCAGGTTTGTAATATGTACTATATGATAATATAAATAGATTAAAACTTATATTTCAGGAAAGAGCGCGGGCATTACAGATTGTTGTAAATCAATTTTAAAATATAAAGAAGGTTTAAAACAGGTTTAAAAGTTGAGTTAGTAGAGAAGCCCTAAATAAGGTAATGTTGGTAATGGGACCAAACATCAAATAACACTTGAAATATATAATTATGTACAATAATTGTAAGTAGTTTTTACGAATCTGTTTGATATCTATTGCATTGTTTTTATATTTCTTGAAATATATATTTTTTTACTTTACAGGATACACAAAGAATAATAAAAAAATACAGTTACTCACTAAAAGCACTTAAGGTTTGTAATAGATGTAGTTAGAATATCAAACACCAAACCAAACCAAAAATTATGTTTTATTTTACTGGTATTCTTCACATTTGAAGGGAAAGTCATTTCATAAATAAGCAGGACATTGTATAGTACACTCTATATTAATAATTGTTTTTTATCCTATACTTGTTAGTTAACGCATCACTTACTAGGTATAAAATTTAGTACTGATTAACCTATAGTTGTGGTTGTGACATATTCTGATGTGTTTCTGGCAATTTAAAATAAGTTAATATTTAAACAAACATTTCTGGCTTTCCTGACAGGAGTGTGGACACAAATTTAATAAAGATATAATGTGGATAATGTTCTGATTATTACAGTTTGCATGGATGTTTTTGTATGTTGTTATTTTTAATAAAGTATATTTGATGAGTTTTTGAGTATTTCTTTTTCCTTCAGAGGATTGTGTTCTAATCTTTATATATTATAAATTTTCATAAATTATATCTACAAAATTTATTTCCTTATAATTTTTTGCTAAATACTTTGTAGTTGATACAGTTTAACAGTATATAAAAGAACTATTTAAATAAGATGTTTGAAAATATATTGCTGTTTTTGCACACATCAATTCAATTTGTGATTAACTGTACTGAAATAAAAACAAATTAAGAGAAATGGGGTGATCTATCAACTATAACATGAAAAGCATCATCCTATTTTCAAGTCTTCTATTAATTTCACTTATTAAACAACTATAATTATTCAATAATCTTGATAATTCTAGGAACTCTCAGATATCGTCAAAACATGAAAACAAAAATTTACTTCCTATAGTTCTTACGTCCCTTTAACTGAAATATTAGGGGAAGTTAATATTCTCACTGAGAAAATTTATAAAATAGCTTTAAGTAAAATCTCTTCGGATCTGCGGTAAAATACCTTTATTCTTATTAAATAATTTCAATAATCTATGTTTTTATTTATGACAACCACCTAATAACCTAATTTTAACGTCAACTTGACAATCCTGAAAAATATTATTGTTAACCAAAGAGTAAATCAACTTCTAAATTCGGTAACGCCAACTTATTTTTCATTAAAAAAAAATTACCAATTTTCGTAACTAGGTCGGCCAAATTGAGGAACTTTTAAAAGAATAGTACTATATTTAGTTTGAAAAATCTTAATGTTTTTGAAGTTAACAAACGGTTTATAAGCTGATCAGTAATTGAATAACTTTCAAAATATAATATTCTCTAATAACATATATTCTGAAAAACTAATGTCATTTTTGATCTAAAATCAAATTAGAAATTACAATTACAATATAAAAGATATTTTATTTATTTTATTACTTAGAACTAATGACTCCGGCCAGATAATAATATGGATAAATTCATGTATTTGAAAGGCGTACCTCATCACATTTCTAGTGAAAAACCTGCAACACACATACCAGTTGGTAACTACCATAAATTGTAGGACGTGATGCTATTTCAGTAAGGTCGATGATTTAATAACAAAATACGTTAGGTTTGTTTTGTTGTTGCATTCTTGTGAATAACAATCGACTACTTGAATAGTTAAGTAATAATATTTTGTTTCAAAAATGAATAATAATTCAGTATAAGTATAGGCGTTCAAAAGTACGCTAATGTTAAAATTAAAATAAATTATTTTTCATACTGTTTCTATTACACCCTATATTACATTTTAGTTTCTGCTATTAAAATGTCATAGTCTTTGAAATATTTCAGTTTTGTAAAAATCTAATAACTATTTTTTACTTTTTTTCGTTTTACTATTTTTCACAAAACTAGTAAAACTTTTCGTTTTACTATTTTTCACAAAAAAGCAAGTATAGAAAAAAACTTGACTACGCCACTTCGTTTTTACAGAATTTTATTATTCCGCGAAATAAAAATGTTAAAGGGCTATTTTCAAAATGGTGAGAAATTCAAAAGACCGGTTGGCAACAAGCGGTTTATGTCATTAAACATCAAAATCGATCCCATGACATCTATGTCGATTTTGCTTTATCTAATCAGGAAATAGGTTTCCTCTGTTAAAACAGACCATGGGGGAACAACCGAGTAATGAACACTCAAGAGATAGCAGTGTACACAGATGCTTCCTTAACTTCAGGAGGTACAGATGTAGACATCTTTTCAGAGGAACTAGACATCCGACAATCTTTAATTCAATAGGAGATATCGTGATATACTCTGACAGGTTGGGCGCTTTAAGAAGCATCATCATGCAATCAGTGAGATCAAAAACTGTGATGGATTGTCGAAAAGCACTGTCCTGGCTGTGTCAAGGCGTGGCCACTCTGTGCTGGGTACCAAGCCACAGCAATGTGGTGGGCAACCAAGAAGCGGACAGACTCGCCAAAGAGGGGACCAGGGGAGACGCCGTGGCAGATGACCCACCACTTGTGATGATCAACACACTGAAAGAAGCTATAGAAACTACTTTCAAGGCTAAGCAGCAAGAGGTGTGGCAACATCGTGAAGACTGCGCTACATCTCGAAGACTGTGGTCAGTGGTAGATAGCAAAAAGACAAAACAACTACCGGAGCACAAAAGGAACCTAGTACGCATAAATGTAGGTGCCATCACTGGAAACTGCCCCAGGGGAATAAATCTCATGAGATGGAAGATTTCCAATGACGACTACTGCAAAGAATGCGGAGAGGAAGAGGAAACCATAGAGCATCTGCTGTGCCACTGTCCCGCACTGGAAACGCTTTAAAACTTTAGGGCAAGGTTTTTTGGAAGGACCAGAAGAAGTAGCAGAAGCCAACATTAGCGACATCAGGGACTTTGCAAACGGCTGGAAGTGTTTTAACGCAAAGAGAGAATGAGAGGAAGGTTTGGTACATTAATAACAGGGGTATCGCAATGGGCCCAAAGCCTCCGAGTGATGGATCAAACAGGATCCCAAGCCCCAGCAACCTAACTTAACCTAACCTAAAACAGACCAATTTCAACCTCCCTGCACATGTAACCACCCTACACTATGCAATACGAAGAACCTTAAGAAAAAATTAATACTTACATGTTTATAATAACACTATATGAGTTTAAATACAAATATATCATCTTCCAATTCCTTCTATCGATATTAGCCAGTATTCCTAATTAACAATGTGGATGTATGCATCCAATATATAGAGATTTGTTTTAACAAAAATAAAAATATTTCGAAAACAGTAAGTAATGTAAAATTATGTAAATAAAAAAATTAGAATAATGTAAGAATATACCTATAGTTCGTTCAATTTAAAGGATATTATTTCTTATTTAATTAATTAAAAATAAATGAAAAGCCTCAATTGCTGACGCGTCCTAATCCATATATCTCTCCCTTATTTAATTAAGTAACTCCAATGATTAACCTTTTGAAAATAATTTCAAATTGTAGCTTTAATAATAATTCAACGGGCTTACAACTAAACTTCCAAAATAAAAAAATTCTAAAAATCTAAAAAAACTCATTTACTTTTAGTATCATCATATTACATTTATTTGTATGTAATTAATTAGATTTATTTTATTAGCTACAATATCTAAGAATCTAAACTTACCCTGATTAACCCTGTAGAAAATAACAATTTTGAAAACACTGGTATGAATTTTGAGGAGCAATATTAAACCAAATTACAAAGCGTTTAATAGCCCTCATAACATTTTTTTTATTTGTACAATGTTGCAGAAATCAGAAGCAGATGTTGCAAGATATATAATTTCATCTTAGCTTTAATGGCATCGGATTCCGAATAGAGTAATAACAGATTTTATCTCTGTCTACTACTAGGAATAGTTTATTATAATGTGATACGTTTGATACGACTGGCGTAATTTAATATCGGGAACTTCACTTAATGTCAATGTTTTTGTACTCGTTATATCACTTATTGAGCAAATTGTTTTATATCTTCACGGAACGAGCAATGTGCCAATCGGTATTGTTTTGAGATTGAAATTATTTTTTTATTGTATTGTTCTTACAATTTGAATGTAAAAAAAATATTCATTATTATTTTTCTCTATAATTAATTTACATTTTGCGATCTGCTCCAAAATCTAGATATTTTATTTCTTAGTTAGCTGCCGAAATTTCCCGAATACAATTTCGACCCCCATGTATAACAACACGACTAAGAAATTAATTGGTTAAATTGTGTCTTAAGCAAAACGGTTATACTGGGTGCGCTTCAAAAGTGGCTCACCCTTCTAATTTTTTTATTTTTTCAGATAAAAAACGAGATTTGGTATGTTAAATTATGGTTGATTGAAGTATTCACTTATTCTTTTTGACCACTTCCTGTTTCACCGGAAATGACTACAACTGTTGATGTTTAAATGACACCCTTTGTATTTTTTTACATCATTTAATAGAAAATTACATTCTGAATAGAATTACATAGCATATGTCAACTTTTGACATTTTCAATTAAAAAAAGTAGCATTTTAAATTATAGTGCCATGAGCATAAATGTGACGACAATTCGACTCGAAATACCAAGTATGTGGTACCAAATTATTCGTAAAAAAATCTTTTTCCTAATATGTTAATCCAAACCAAACCACCCTCGTTTCATTTGAAAAAAAATAGATATGATTAAAAATACGATTTGGGCATCTTTTAACCGGCCAGGACAAGACACGAAAAACATCGAGACGATCAAATCTATTTTTCCAAGGCTCCTTGATTAAAAATTAGCGTTTTTAACACAGCCATGGCACTCTAGATTGAAATTTAAAATACGATTTTTTTAAGCGAGAATGTCAAAAGTTGACATATAGCCTGTCATTCCATTCAGAGTATCATCTCTATGGAATAAAGTAAAAAAATACCGAGGGTGCCATTTAAAAATCAAAAGTTGTAGTCATTTCCGGTGAAACAGGAAGTGACCGAAAACAAATTAATACGTCAATCAATCCTAATTTATGTCTTTTATACTAACATACTAAATCTCGTTTTTTTGTCTGAAAAAATAAAAAAGTTATAGGGGTGAGCCACTTTTGAGAGGCACCCGGTATACCAAAGTTTACGTATTAAAATATTGTGTAAACTTTGCTTATACTATAACAACATTTTTATGTATATTAAATTCAATTATAATTTAACGTTTTGATGTTGCAAATTTTATAATTTTTTTGGCTTAAATTTGCGTTGGGGTATTTTATCAGTAGTCCCATTTATTTATTTATTCATGTGTTTATTACAAAATTTACAGTAACATCCCATTTTAATAAAAAAATACAAATATAAAATTTTGGAAAACTGAGACAACATATAAATACGGTAAGTATTAGGACTTTAACTAGTGCTGATCCATTTAAACGCAAATTTAAAAGTTATGTCAGTGAATGACGCACGTCAATGATCTGTCTGTGTGATGATAGTTTATATTATGGTTAATATTATTATAATAATATTTATCTCATTATCCTTTGGTATACTTCTTGGTTGCGTGAAAAACACTGCCATCTATTGTTAAAAGATTAATAAAAAAATTACGAAAGACACTACTATTATTATTATCTGTAAGAAATATTGATGTGTCATGCATAATTATTTTTATGTTCCAGTAGGATCCAATTGTTTATCTTTAATATTACTGCACATTCAAAACCTAAATTTTATCCCCAAAGAAATAAAGGAGGTAATGAGCCTGATTTCTGGAACTTTGACGTAAAAACGTTACGCCTTCAAAGCGATAAGCGAAAGTATTCGATTACCGGAACGCCAAGCGGTCGATTTTGATATTCTTGTTGCCATGCTAATCATTTTCTGGATATACGTTGAGCACATATTGGCAGCATCGCAATTTCTCAGGTATCTAATAGTTTTTCTACTTTGAATAAGAAGACTAAGGAAGGAGCATAATGCTATCCATGTATTCATGCATGGTGGGCGGAAAAAGCTTTCTAGGGTGGGGATCCTTGACAGTTCTGTTTGACTATTCATTTGACAGATTTTAATTTGATTTGAAATTTTGTGGATTTGTTAGTCTTTACGGAGCTTATTTTATGTTATGTATTACTTATTCTACTACTTATAGTTGTATAAAGGTAGTAAATCTAGATGGAAATTGTGGCAGAACTTAAATTAACACTGACATTATCGCGATTTATCGAAAAAGACTCTAAAATAGTTGGTTGTGTAGCGTGCGGTAGATCTCGGCAAAAATTGAGTGAAATAATGGAACAACTTTTTGCTAGTAAGTGACTATATAATATACATACGTGTAGTAAACCGATCATTTATAAATTTCACTTAAATTAACTAAATTATATATTTTCTTGCATTTTAGCTTTTATTTACTACTTGTCAAAGATCAGATGTCAAAGAATTTTGATACGTTAATTTGACTTACCTGCTTCAGTAGCGTATCGGATGTTTGTGTTAATAAATACTTATTATAACTTATCTATTTTTATTAGAATTATATATTTTTATAACAATTTTAATAACAACCAACATTTATTCACAACGTAAAATAAAATAACAAATTATTGAGTCTACCCCACGTCTACCCTACATCATAGCCTTATCATAGTTTTACATTTTTTAAATAAAATTACAACGGCACTGATAAACCAGAATTTAAGTCGGCCATATTTGAGGCCCATCGCGGTGTACCTAAGATTTTTGATATGCTCCTTCCTTAGTCTTCTTATTCAAAGTTTTTCTAATAGTCAAATATGGATAAAACGATGAAACATAACAATGTTGCGTGAATTTCATAATCTATTGTTGAGTTATGTTAACCTAACTTTTCAACCAACCTTTTCTATGAATATGTCATTATTCTTATTATACGAGGGAATTGTTTTAAATGCTAAGAAAAGAAGACCCTTCTCTCTCTCAGCATTTTCAATGTTTTGAACAATATTTATAGATGCCAAGTCGTAAATTATCAATTACTTATTTATGAATTTATAGAAGAAGAAATAGTTTTCGCTAGAGAGGAACAGAATACACAAAATCACAATTTTTTTCTATTTTTACAAGCAAAACGATCCTTTAAGGTAGCCGTTTTCAAATCGCTTATAGATAAAGAAGCTAAGAGCATCAGATGAGAATACCCAAATCGGTTGTTAAGTGAAAATTAACGTCATATACCCTGAGCGTGTAAAAGCGTTTAGCGTTCTCTAAGTTACAGAATTCGGGCTCTGAAGAAGATTTCAGTATACACGTTCCATACACTGGATTCCCCAAACCTACCGCATCATCGTTTGCCAACGACAAACTTCTTGACGAAACCCAAAAGACTCAATGATACATCTACATCTTCATACAGGTTAATATTCATACATCATTCTATCGCTCTATCCAGCGTTACAATAATTAAATTGTCTCAATATTTTAACAGCAATTAATTTCATTAATTAATATCAGACTTATACAATTAAGATTAATACATTATTAATCTTACTTATTCAATTATAAGTCATTTTAATATTTCCAAACTATAGTTTTGTTTAATCATACTGTATAAACCAAATCGAGAGTGCATAGCACACAAATAATTGACCCGCATAAAGATAATCTTTATTATTTTACTGGGTAACAAACATGTAATTTCAAATTTAAATTTATCCTATGGATGAGAGAAAACTAAACTTGTTTACATGAATAGAGTTCAAACTATGATTAATGTAAAAACGACAAAACGTTTATTTAACCTATGACTAGTGATGGGATTTTTTTCAAAATCATCAATATATCTTTACCTATCGATATATCGATACCTATCGATATATAAATACCTATCGATAAATCGTCATCTATCGATACCTATCAATATATTGTCACCTATCAATGTATTAACCATTAGTACCTACCGGTTATTGATTTAACTATCGATATATTGATATATCGAAATTTATTTTTGTGGGTATAACGTAATTTTCCTTTTCTAAAAAAAAATCTGAATATTAGTTGTACATTTCGAAATTATCATGTAAAATAGTATTTTTATTCAAAGAAAATAAGATGTATCATATTTTCAGTTTTTATTAAAATTTTAGAAACTATCCGCCGAACAAAAGAATACGAACCACTAGCCTTTATAGATTTTGAAAAGGCTTTCGTGTCGATTATCCTAAAGCAATAATAGAAGCCCTAGCGAAACAAGGTATTGACAGGCCTTATGTTAAGAATACGAACTTCCACTAGCCTTTATAGACTGACAAGGCTTTCGAGTCGATATATCCTAAGGCAATAATAGAAGCCCTAGCGAAACAAGGTATTGACGGGCCTTATGTAGAAACTTTCGCCAATATATACAAAGATAATGATATATAAAACAACCCCAGAGCTCAATAAGCTAGCAATAAAGTAGGTCTCAACACGAATTTAGCAAAAACTAAAGTAATGTACAACAAGCTAGTAGACAGAAAAGACATTCTAATAAATATCACAACACTGGAAATAGTAGGAGAATATATATATTTGGAACAACTAATGCACAAACCAAACCAAACCAAGCCAACAGTAGACAACAATGGTTGGCTACACCATAATTGGAAATGGTTGAAAAAGGTGAAACTGATGATTATGATCATAATTAAAATTTCATAAGACCACTTTTTATATCAGACATTTACAATTAAGGATACATTTTTCCGATATATCGATAACTATCGATAGTTCGCGATATATCGAATAACAATAGGTGAGTTCAAAATGATCGATATACAATTCGATATATCCAATTTCGTCTTTAGGGTCATTTCCAGAAGTTTACCCATAGAATCCAATAAGCATATAGGTCGGTATGAAGGTTTATCAGCTTCCTTTTTTGGCTTTTCCACAAGTACTAATTGTGCACATTTCCATATTTGTGGGAAGTTAGCAGCCTTGATGAGGTAATTAAAGAGGTTGGAGATAATTTTGGTTTGGAAGAATTGGAAATTGGAAGAAGAAATAGAACAAAAAGGAGGTTTGAATAAGAGACAGTTTGGTTTTAGAAAAGGAATGAGTACAGTAGATCCACTTAGTAAGGTTACAAAAATGATTAAAAATATGAAGGACATTAGCTTGACAAACAGGGACGTGATGCTGCTTATAACATTAGATGTTAAAAATGCTTTCAACACAGCATCCTGGAAAGTAATAATAAATGAACTCACGTCATATTGGAATGTTAGCCAGTTTTTAATTGAAGGCATCAAGAGTTATTTAAGTGATCGATCGATTCTGGTGACCGACTGCGCCATGGAAATGACAAAAGGCGTGCCCGAGGGATCCATACTAGGTCCGCTTCTCTGGAATATTCTCTATGACGGACTTCTCAGGCTTCAATTCCCCTATGGAACTGAAGTACTGGCCTACGCTGATGACATTGCTTTAATCATTAGGGCTAGAAGCACGGAGGAAATAATTGCGATAGCAGAACAGGCAACGTCCCAGGTATGTTCCTGGATGGAGGAGGTGGGATTGGAAATTGCCCCTCAAAAAACAGAATATGTTGCACTTGTAGGAGGCCGCAAATTGTCAGGCCGAGGCATTTTAGTAAAGGACAAAGTCATTGTGCTTAAAAGCACAGTAAAATACGTGGGAGTAACGTTTCAGGCTGGAGGTAACTTTACTCAGCACATACGCACGGTTGCAGCGAAGGCAGAGAGGCAATGTAACTGCTATCAAAACTTATGCCGAACTGGTCTATTATGGGGGAAACCAAGCGCAGAATGTTGGCCGCCGTTCAGACGTCTACCATTCTGTATGCTTCCGAGGTCTGGGGAAGGGCCGTTGAAGTGAAGAAGAATAGGGAAAAGTTAAGGGCAGTTCAAAGGCGATTGGCGCTGCGAATATGTCGAGGGTACCGCACTATATCAGCAGATGCGGCAGAAGTAATTAGTTGCATGATACCGATAGATCTTCTAATACAAGAGAGGATGCAGAGAAAGGCATGTCCGGATAGATCGCGATAGATATCCGAGAAAAAATACTGAACACATGGAGCGACAGATGGAAACACAATATAGACGGGAAAGCGCAGTGGACAAGACAACTTATACCACATATAAGAAACTGGATAGATCGGAGCCATGGAGAAGTTACCTACGCTATGACACAATATTTATCAGGACACGGATGCTTCAAGAATTATTTATATAAAATGAAACTTACCGATAGTCCAAAATGCATCTGCGGTGACCACGATAACGACACAGCAGAGCACACAATCCTGGAGTGCAAGAGGTGGACCTATGAAAGAAATAAATTGATGGAGAGTCTAAATACAGAGAAACTAACTTACACTAACTTGGTTCCAACGATGCTTAAGTCAAATGAGAACTGGAAAGCAGTCCGGGAATATATGGAGGCGCTGATATCTGCAAAGGAAAACGAAGCCAAAAGGTTTGGAAAGTAAAAAAAAGAAGAATAATTTGAGTATACTTACCATACTGCTCTAGTACTGCTTTGTACTTACCACACTCGCTAGTGTCCAACTTTGACTGAAGTACTCAATTACCTGCAACATCACAATAAAACTACCTCCCCCAGAAGTAATGCCGAAAGGTAGTTCCTTGGGGAGATACTCAAATCGGTTTGTGGAGGTTTTTTAGTCGGTAAAGTACCTCAACCACCCCGACAGTACCATTTACGGTCTCTGGTTTGCAGATTTTTCTCCCACGAAAAAAAAAATAAAGATATTGATATATCGATAACTAAAATATATCGAAAATTATTATATTATATTATATCGATAACTAAAATATATCGAATAGGTAAAATCCATTATCGCCCATCTCTACTTATGACTATATCCATTTCAAGCTGCAGTTTGTGTGGGAATATAAAATCTATTCTTGCGTCTATTATGCAGGGATTTTTCTAACATATATGAATAACGTGTGATGCTGAAAAGAAAATAAACATAATATTGAAAGATGAATAGTTTTGCAAAATTACTACACGTATTTGCCGACTGTAAAGGAAACGAAAAACAATAGTAGTTTTGTTGAAAAATCCACCCGGATTTCTTAAAAATAGGTACTTATTAATAAACTATAGAAACAGATGCATGAGTGAAGTACATCTGTAAATAGAAAAGTTTTAGTACAATTACGAATAGAAAAATTTACCAAGAATTTTACTAAGATTTTAGGTAATTATTGGAAAAACAGGAAATCGTCTTTTTCATCAAATTTGTATATACCTTATTTTGATGTCCTAGATCACGAATCATTTTTTGGCAGTTTTTTACCGTTCGTTGTCAAGAAAAAAAACAAAAATATAACAAAACGTCATTTTTCAAAATTTCTCGCATATATTTTTTAGCTATTCAATGAACATTCAGTTACTTGTCATTTTCTGTTACATTTTTTCCAATTCTAAACCTAAAACAGGAAATTCGCTTGAATAAAAACAAATTTCTAAATATTCCGAATAGGTCACATGTCAGTGACATTTAAGGCCATGTTGCCAAATATAAATTTAGCGGGTATCCAGATGCTCAGATTAATAGATTAATAGAGTAAGTTTGTCTTTGTTGCTTGTTGAGTAGTTGCTTTGGCAACTGCCCGAGTAATCAAAACACGCTTATAGCGTATTTTGATTGCTAGAGCTATAACTAAACAACTGGCAAACTGGCTAATATCAGGAAGGAAGAACCGATCAATAAAAAAGTTTTGTTTGTTGGGTGTGTGGGGTTTTGGGTTATTAGGTTAATTATTAAATATAGCATTATAATGTACTTATTTTATTAAATTATGGATTTGGAAAAGCGTCCGGGAAACCAGACCGCAAAAACAATATAACTTAAATACATAACGTAAAATATTTTACAGTTGAATTAATTTCTCAGTTACGTTTACTTGTTTACTTGAATATTTTAGTTTCTACGATGTAGAAAGTACCCATTATTTGCGTTCTATAAAAGTTCATAAATAAATTTATAGTTTCTTTTTTGCTACGTTTGGATTGTGTCAGGATTTCAGTGTTCATTGGTCCCGAATTTCCAAAAGCCTTTATGGAAACTCTACATTTATGAAATATGAACCTTCCATCTTGTCCCAATTTTCCTTCTTTATTTGGTTAAGAAAAGTGTTTTTCTGTATAGTTTTGGATATTTTTTATCACCAATCATGAGTGGCAATTTCGATAAACTGTATAATACAGGGTGGCCCATCGAAAACGTTCCGCAAGGCTTAACGGCCAGGGTATTTTTTTTCTCAAAAAATCAAAAAACACGTCAATTTTGTTTGTGAGAGGGACAACTTTTGCCCCAAAAATGATTGCAAAATCTTCAACCCTCTGAGCGGGGGTGTCATCCCCAAACTTTTTTTAAATGGAAAGGGGGGTCAAGTGGTACCGCAATGAAAAGGGCTTTCTATTACCTCTACTTTCCCGCTTCGTTTTTGAAAATCGGTCGAGTCATTGAGAAAATATGAAGGATTGAAATTTTAAAAAGTTTATTTAAAAATGTATCAGAGTAAATGATAAAGATAAATTCCTTCGACCAATTTGCTGGTTTTTCTTATTATTTCTAGATGTTTTCGCATTTTTTCACTTGCAGAACGATCAGGTGCGGTAGTTGCTAGATAGCTGTTCTGTGACTTGTACGTTGAAGTTCTTCTCAATATCGTTAAATTTTTAACAATTATGGTGTACTCACTTGCAGAAAATGTGGAACTAATCGAACTTTATTTTAAAAATAAACTTTATTTTACTTTATTTTAAAACGTTTTCATTTAGTTCTTGTATCAACTGAATTTTTCGCACGGGTGGAACTTTTTTTAATATCCTTTGGACGCTTGTACGATTCACGCCGGTCTCATTGTCTAATTTTCTTGTACTCAGCGTACTTGGCAACTTGGCCTAATACTCATAAATACCTCCATAGCTTCATTTACTACAGGATTTTCCCTCTGCCTCTTTTTATTCATAACGGAACCAGTTTCGCGAAATTGTGCTACTAACTCGCGAACAATTTTGCCATAAAGGTGTTTGTTAGGATGGCGTTCATTGAATATCTGCGCAACCCGATTGCCACATTCATTATTTTTAAAATAAAGTTCGATTAGTTCCACTTTTTTTGCAAGTGAGTACACCATAATTGTTAAAAAGTTTAACGGTATTGAGAAGAACTTCAACGCACAAGTCACAGAACAGCTATCTAGCAACTACCGCACCTGATCGTGCAAACTTGTGGCAAGTGACAAAATGCAAAAACATCTCGAAATAATAAGAAAAAACAGCAAATTGGTCGAAGGAATTTATCCTCATCATTTACTCTGATAAATGTTTCAATAAACTTTTCAAATTTCAATCCTTCATATTTTCTCAATGACTGGACCGATTTTCAAAAACGAAGCGGGAAAGTATAGATAATAGAAAGCCCTTTTCATTGCGGTACCACTTGACACCTCTTCCCATTTGAAAAAAATTAGGGGATGACACCCCCACTCAGAGGGTTGAAGATTTTGCAATCATTTTTGTGGCAAAAGTTGTCCCCCTCACAAACAAAATTGACGTGTTTTTGAATTTTCTGAAAAAAAAAATTACCCTGGCCATTATGCCTTGCGGAACGTTTTCGATGGGCCACCCTGTATAATGGAAACGTAATGAAATTATTACTTTATACGGCTTAAAAACAAAAATTTAATATTTAGATAAAATTTCGTTTTTTGAAAGACGGTAAGAGACAGCAAAGAAAAGTTCAGATTCATAATCTTCGACCTCAAAGTAGGGTGTATACATTTTTGTGAAAAAAGAACAATTTCCAGTTTTTCCAATAATTAATTAATAATTTCCAAAATTTTAATTAAGTAATTTCGTCAAAAGTGGCTACTCCTATAACTTTTTTATTTTTTCAGATATACAACGAGATTTGATATGTTAATATATGACATAAATTAAGATTGATTGACGTATTCAATTCTATTCTGCCACTTCCTGTTTCACCGGAAATGACAACAACTTTTAATTTTTAAATGGCACCCTCGGTATTTTTGAACTTTATTTGATAGAAAATGACACTCTGAATAGAATGACATATAATATGCCAACTTTTGACATTTTCGCTTAAAACAAAATTGTATTTTAAATTCCAATGGCTGTGTCAATAGAATGCCATGGCTGTGTTAAAAACACTAATTTTTAATCAAGGATCCTTGGGAAAATAAATTTGATCGTCTAGTGTTTTTAGTGTCTTGTCCTGACCGGTTAAAATATGCCCAAATGGTATTTTTAATCATATCTCATTTTTTTCAAATGGAACGAGGGTGGCTCATTAACATATTTGGAAAACCCATTTTTTTACAAATAATTTGGTACCACACACTAGGTATTTCGAATTGTCATCGTATGTTGCAATTTCAAATATACCATATTCGAAAATGTCAAAAGTTGGCATATGATATGTCATTCTCTATGAAATAGAGTAAACAAAATACCGAGGTTGCCATTTAAGAATCAAAAGTTATAGTAATTTCCGGTGAAATCAGAAATGACCGAAAACAACTGAATACGTTAATGAATCCTCATTTATGTCATATAGTAACACACCAAATCTCGATTTTTTATCTGAAAAAAATAAAAAAGTTATAGGGGTGAGTCACTTTTGGGACGCACCTGGTATATTCTTCAAATATTTTAGTAACCTACTTTTCTTTTTTGTTTGAAAATGGTGTCTTTATTTTAAGCCTAAATTTATATAATTTTTATTAGTAATTGTTGAAAAAATCCTGTAAGCACAGCAATTTCCGTGTCGCGTCGTTGCCAACACTGATGTACATCAAAAGTGATACAGAGGAAAACCCGCTTTAGATATTTTACTATTACAGTGAACCAGGCACACGACTATACAAAAAGGTCTCAATATAAAATTATTCAGGTCAGGGCCTTCAAATTTATTCGAATTAACGTGTTGTGTCGTCCAGCGGTTACGTCACCGAAAACAATTAAAATTTTACGGCTAGGAAAAGCGACGAACTTAATGATGCTTATTAGTAGCGTTTTGTTTGTTCTTCCTCTTATGTAAAAAAGTTACGACTTTATCCGCCGACACCGTTATTGTTTGCAGGACTTTAACGAGTGCCGCTATCAAATTGTTTACTATTATTACGCCGAAATGAGGTGTTAATTTGAATTTATTAAAATTCACTATGACTACTGTTTATTCTGGGCTATTTCCACGCGATGACAGACACTACTAAAAAAGGTTGCGTATACTGCGCATAAAGTTATTACGTAAGATTTTTAATTGCCCTTATGCACCCTGATTTGGTTCCCTGCATTATAGAGGGTAGAGGTAAGGAGAAACATCTCTTATAGGCTAGGTGCATTTCAGTTGATTTCAAAAAATTCCAACCGGCGCGGAGCCGGCGCCGTCCGGTCCCTGTTACAGTTCATGTTGATCGCATTAAACTAATATTGAAATCGTGGCTTTGTCATAATTTTTAAGTATTTTAGTTTTTTGAGAGATCCGGAAAGATAGAGCTATCCGGTTATGGCGATATCGAAACAGAGGTAAGACAACAAACAACAAAAGCAATGAGAGTGGCTGGGTGTCTGAACCACACCATATGGAAAAATAAATGCGTAGGTGTCGATCATGATGACCTACACAGCAGAAATCAGACCGGATACAGCAAAAACAAAAAGATCTTGGAAACAGGCAAGATGAAAATCCTCCGCACAATCACAGGTAAAACGCTGCTATATAGATAGCGAACGAAGCGACAACATAAGGCAAAAATGCAAGGTGGATAGCATTAATGAACGAGTATTGAGCAGAAGACGCGAATGGAATGAACATATACTAAGGACTGGCAAAGGTTAGTCTTGGGTCGATATTTCCGTATGTAAGAAGAGTACAATGCGTTTATAATGTACTGAACAAAGAGAGGACAGTAAACACGTTGCCAAACGTATGGAATAAACCGAGAAACTGTGCACATCGCTAGTGACGTGGAAGGGGATATAGCAGATTTGTCGCAGTTGAACGGTCGACCCAATCAATACCTCTGTCAGTACTTAAAGTTCTAGGGAAAGGTGTACGTCATGCGTTCAGCTTCACGATTTAATTACATCTCGTGATACTTAATTTGTTTATTTATTAACAAGTCGTAATTTTCCCTATAGCTTGAATTTTTTTAAGGGCAAGCTAGAAACACTTGCATTTTTGGTAAAAATAAGTGGAATTGAGTAGGTGTTGGATAGTGGTCGCGCTATTAGAACTATGAATTCAAAAATCGATATCTTGAAATCTATTAGAAATAATAGATTGTAGTTTTTTCAAGAACTTTGTTAATATTTCTGCTGTATTTTCTTTGTAGACAGTATGTGAAAATCTTTATCAATAAAAAAATTACACGATTGCTAAAAATTGCTATGCTCTAAAAGTAAATGGATGGATTGTTTACAATTTTTGAATGGAAAAAACAACCTTATCGAATTTTTGTTATGTAAACATATTGTAAAATATCCGATCTTGAAAATAAAAAAAAAAGTTTCAATATCTAAGGTGGTTCTTGAGTTATGGCCTGTTATGTGTTAAAAAGTTGAGTTTTTGAATTATCGCGATTACTGACGTTTTCTCGTTATAAAAAAATGACACCTTAACGATATCCTTATAATTCCATTTCAGATGCTCACAAACATGTCTAATGATTTTATCTAGTTATGTCTTGAAAAAAAGTATTTTAAAAATAAGCGGTTTGCGATCGTGATTTTACTTTACTTGATAGGGAAAGGCGTATCGGCAACTTCGCAACAGCACACCGTCGCGCGTCGCGTCGGTTGGTCGCATTTCTCTCACTCCGACTTAATAAGATCCCTATGCGATTCACTTCCACACATGTAAATGCCGACCCAAACGTAACAGTTGCCAGCACGGTATATAGGTAAGCCGAATGGACGAGGGAAGGATAAGGTCAGCTCGAGACAAATCACCACTGGGAAGAAGAAGTACGGGAAGGCCAAGAAAAAGATTGTGTGACCTAACTTTATCATCGATTGAAACTGTAGCATGATGTGAAGAATGAACAGGCAATCTGCCTAATATAATAGAGTAGGAAGAAGAAGAACTTTTTTACTAGTGCACTGATTGAAACTATAAAACACTCAGATATGAGGTTTGTGTGATCTAACGCTGTTTTGGGTAGCAAAAAAAGTGAAAAAGAATCCGAACTAGGCGTCGTGTTGTGTTGTGACAATTTCAAATGTTAATAAAATTGGCGAAAAAATGTTAACGCGTAAAGGAAAGCGTAATTAGGGCGTTGTTGGGTGCAATAACATTTAATAACTCAAATTTTCCGGATATTCAACTTCAAATTTTATAGTTTCATAATTTCTCACACCGATTTGATCAAAAAGGGATTCAAGCAGTTCGACGAAACAAGTGAGTAAACAATCTTCAGATTAGAGCGCTTTACAAAAATCTGTGCAGTTCCAATGTTCACATTATACATCTACATAGAGATTCCAATATTTATATATTTAATATGTATTTTATACATATAAAACCCATCACCAATCCATATAAAGATAATACCGTGCTGGCAACTGTTACTTTTGGGTCGGCATTTACATGTGTGGAAGTAAATCGCATAGGAATCTTATTAAGTCGGAGTGAGAGAAATGCGACCGACCGACGCGACGCGCGACGGTGTGCTGTTGCGGCGTTGCCGATACGCTTTTCCCTCAAGTAACGTAAAATCGCGATCGCAAACCGCTTATTTTTAAAAGACTTTTTTTTTCAAGAGATAACTAGATAAAATCATTAGACATGTTTCTGAGCATCTCACATGGAATTATAAGGATATCGTTAAGGTGTCATTTTTTTATAACGAGAAAACGTCAGTGATCGCGATAATTTAAAAACTCAACTTTTTAACACATAACAGGCCATAACTCAAGAACCACTTTGGATATTGAAACTTTTTTTTATTTTCAAGATCGGATATTTTACAATATGTTTACATAAGAAAAATTCGATAAGGTTGTTTTTTCCATTCAAAAATTGTAAACAATCCATCCATTTACTTTTAGAGCATAGCAATTTTCAGCAATCGTGTAATTTTTTTATTGATAAAGATTTTCACATACTGTCTACAAAGAAAATACAGCAGAAATATTAACAAAGTTCTTGAAAAAACTACAATCTATTATTTCTAATAGATTTCGAGATATCGATTTTTGAATTCAGAGTTCTAATAGCGCGACCACTATCGAACACCCACTCAATTCCACTTATTTTTACCAAAAATGCAAGTATTTCTAGCTTGCACTTAAAAAAATTCAAGCTATAGGGAAAATTACAACGACTCGTTAATAAATAAACAAATTAAGTATCACGAGACGTAATTAAATCGTGAAGCTGAACGCATAACGTACACCTTTCCCTAGAACTTTAAGTACTGACAGAGGTATTGATTGGGTCGACCGGTTAACTGCGACAAATCTGCTTATCCCCTTCCACGTCTGTTGGCGATGTGCACAGTTTCTCGGTTTATTCCATACGTTTGGCAACGTGTTTACTGTCCTCTCTTTGTTCAGTACATTATAAACGCACTGTACTTTTCTTACATACGGAAATCTCGATACAAGACTAACCTTTGCCAGTCCTTAGTATAAATAAATACAAGATAATACAACTTATTCTAAATTTAATATTAACGCACTCATTATTATAATACACTTTACTATTACAGTTAGAGTTATTTTTCTTTTATATTAAAAGTCAGTAAGTACGATGGATGGCAGGAACAATTATAGTTTTACGACTTTTTAATTGTCTCCGCACTGTAAATGTTATTCGCGTTGCATTTTAATTTAAAGTCTAACTTCGACACAATAGTAGTTGCCAATTCAAACCAGATACTCATTAGGCTACACAACGACGACGATAAAATAATCTATCCTGTATGTCATATTAGGTATAAATAATACACCACAAATTGTATGGTATATCTTATCATCATCAATCATCATCAACCAGCCTGAAGTGTCCACTGCTGGACGTAGGCCTCCCTCAAATCCTTCCACTCTTCTCGGTCCTGTGCCACTTGGATCCAGTTTCCCCTAAATCTCTTCAAGTCATCTGACCATCTTGTCGGAGGTCTGCCTCTGTTTCTGAGAGCATCTTGTCTTGGCCGCCATTCTAGTATTAGCTTGGTCCATCTATCATCCGTTCTTCTGGCAATATGCCCAGCCCAGTTCCATTTGAGTTTTTTAAGCAGATATATAGCATCTGTTATTCGTGTACGCTATTTTATAACTGTACTGGGTATCTTGTCTCTTAGAGATACACCAAGCATTGCTCTTTCCATAGCTCGTTGGGCTACACGGATTTTTTCTATGGACTTTTTCGTCAGTGTAAGTGTCTCTGCGCCATATGTAAGTACTGGCATAACGCACTGATGGTACACCTTCCTCTTTAAGCACATTGATTTTAACACATATCTTAGTTTGCCGAATGCTGCCCATGTTAGTCCTACTCTTCTTTGTATCTCGTGCGTCTGGTTATCGCGGGCAATTGTTATTTCGTGCCCCAGATATTTATATGAATATACTTGTTCTATATTTGCTCCGTCTACCGAGACATTTCCACTAATAACAAGATTAGTCATTAGTTTGGTTTTTGAATAATTTATGCGTAGTCCAATTTGATCTGACGCCCGTTTAAGTGTTTTAGCATATTTTGAGCTTTGTGTATTTTGTCTGTAATCAGCACAAGGTCATCAGCAAAACGCAGGTTATTGAGCATTTCCCCGTTAACATTAATGCCCATTTCCTCCCAGTTTAGTGTTTTGAACATATATTCTAATAGTGCTATGAACAATTTGGGGGAAATTGTATCGCCTTGCCGTACTCCTCTTTTAATACGGAATTTATTTGTGTTTTCGTGTAGCGATACAGATGATGTTGCATGGTCTTATATATATTTTAAAAGGTTAGTATAACAGGTGTCTATACGACATTCGACTAGGGCCTTGAATAATTTGTGTTAATCGATAGAGTCGAATGCCTTTTCGTAATCGACAAATATTAAAATGAGGGGTTTATTATACTCAACACATTTTTCTATTAGGGACTTCACCACCAACAGATGGTCATTTGTACCGAAGTTCGATCTAAATCCAGCCTGTTCTCTTGGTTGATATTGTTCTAGTTTTAGGGAGAGACGATTTGTGAGAATTTTTGTGAATAATTTATATGTGTGGCTCAGTAAACTAATAGGCCGATAGTTGGTAAGGTTTGTTTTGTCCCCTTTTTTATGTAATAGGATTATATTGGCATTATCCCATTCTGATGGCGTTCCTCCTTCGACAAGACATTTGTTGAATAATATTTGCAAAGCCTTGAGAACCTTTTCTCCTCCTTCTTTAATGGCTTCAGTAGCTATATTGTCGTCACCGGGAGACCTATTATTTTTCATAAAGTTTAATGCCGCCGATATTTCATCTAAAGTAATATCTGGGATTTCTTCTGAGCCTTGATTCATCACAGTTGGTATGGTCCTATACGTATATATGGTATATCTTAGACCACCAATAAATTATAATGGAATATTACACCACTAATCACCTTTCTAGTAAAAATACATTTTTAAAATTAAAATCGAGATAAAAATAAATTTCCATTTCTCAAGTTAATAATGTGTCAGGCTATTTTTATGACACGTGCTGTCCAACATGCCATTCTATTTTCGAAATGTGAAAGAAAAAATGTGCATTTCTCTGATCAAAATTTATATTAATCACGTTTATTTTTGGTAAAAGTAGGTCAAAAGTATACGAACAGTCCGTTCTTTCAGATCATTGTTTTACAATCTGTTATGCACTTTTATGTCAATATTGACAACTATTTCCACATGTTGCAATTGCAATCAAAATTGTTTCACAATTCCAAGCCAGAGATAACTAAACTCCGGTTTGTCAAAATATTTATGAATTGTTTTATCACTGTTTAATTACAGTTTTAATGGTCTCCAAGGCTTGTTTAAAAATAAAGAGTGTTAACGTTCTATTATCTCTATAGACCTATTTATTTAAGAATTACATAACTTTTGAGGCTATTTTTATTGAAATTTCTAATGAAATAATTTTTATTTGCAAAACCACACTGAAGTATCCATGACATTTAAGGCAAATAATTATCTAAAATTACTTTTTAGAAACTTTGTTTAAATTGGTATTAATTTTATTATCGCAACAAAGTATTTAGAAAATAGTAAAGCTTTAGTGCATATTTGGTGTGAAAAACTTAAATACCTAGAGAAATGGAGCATTAAAATTGTTACTGCATGTTCATAAAATTGCAAATAGTTCAGTGTCGATAAGATTTAACTGAGGTAAACCTTAATCAAACTGTAATTATGAAAATTATTTTAAATCGTAGCTGTAATAACACTGGCATACAAAAAAAAAACAAAAAAATCTCGAGCTCTGGTACCATGTAAGCGAGCGCTGATTCTTATGTAAAATGACCTGGCTAAATCCAAATACAGCTCCCGTTTTCTTCTACCACCCACCATTTACGGATGAGCTTCCCTCTCTATTTTTATGACTTTTCGATGATAATAATAATTTTATGAACTTGAATTTAATTTTAAAATATAAAAAGGGGACAGGGAATCGTTTGAGCTATAAACAAAAATAAATAAAAAGATCTCTACTTTTATTTGGTGCCCTGATAAAAAAGATAGACTTGAGCTAAAGTCGTAATCGTTCTTGAAAAAAAAATTAGTGGCAAGAGAATTTATTTTAGCGTAAAAGAAAATATTTTGCCTGAAGAAAAACTCTCTTAACTCAAGAAAACTGATTCCCTTGAAAAATTCGAAAATTTCTCTTGAGTCTATTTTCATTCAACCAAGTGCAAATTACTTTGTTTTAAGATAACAAGAAAACTACGCTAGGAAGTACTTCATTCAAGAAACATGGCCATTTTTCCAATAGCTAAATACTCTTTTGATGAAAAATAATAACGACACGCAAAGACGATGACGAAGGACGCATATCGTATAACAAATTAGTGAACGTTATTAACATGTATTTGTCATTTTTTATGGACAAATTTTAGAATATATGGATTCTTTAAAGGAGTTTCTGAAAAAATGGAAATTAGAGCATTTATTTGCTATATTTGAAGGTAAGAGACATTTACCTAATGCACCTGTTTAGATAATGCATGCGTGACTCTAGATTGAATAAGAATATAGGTATGGATTTTTTTTTCAAATAATTACAAAAAATTTAGAATTTCAAGTGGTCGTGTTAAAAAACTCAAAATGTGACCAAAACTTATAATTTTAATAATTTATTTGCTTTACTTTGATTAATCGTGATGTAACATTTTTTTTGTAATTTGTAGAGTGATGAAGCACCCCAAAAAATACAAAGCAGTGAAGAAGCAGAAATAACTACTATCGAGGAAAATAATATCCCTTTACTGACTACAGACCAGGAAAACCTAAATTTATCAGAAAATAATATACCTCGTAATATGCCTGTATATGCCTGTATATGATTATTATACATATTATATTTTAGTTGAGCCAATAGTATTCGGTGTGAGTTTAAGAAAAGTGTCTCTTTAATCAAGAAATGTCCCTTTTCAATCAAGAATTTTTGTACGAATCAAAGAGACTATTATTCTTGTAGCAAGAACTTCTTTGCATATTCATTTTGGGTCAAGAGTGAAATACTTTGGACAGATAGATTCTTCTATTCTCTAAAGTAAATTTTTAAAGCTTATGAAAAGATAGTTAATGCTTTGAGCAAAGAAACGTCGTTCTTGGCCCTATTGAAAAGCGCCAATCTTTTGGGTCAAAGTCATATTCGTTTCGACTGAGAGATCCTTTTTTTCAGTGTGCTTGCTTGCCCGAGGTACAACACGCTTTCTTCTCAAAAACCAGCAGTATTCCGCGCACCCTTGCATTCCACTTCCCTTAAAATCTCATCTAGAGCTCAGCTATTTCTTGATAGAACCGTTCCTCTTGTTAATCCGAGACCCTCCTAAATTTTCAAAGAGGTCCAGGTGCGAGTGAAGGAAATGCACTTTAAGAGAAATGTTACATAGCCTTGTACGCTACCCATACAGCTTGTGACCATTCCCAAAGAAAACTACAGGAGAGACTTGTGCCACTTGCGCGAGACCAGTCTCTACACGTGGCACACTAGCTACCACCTCCTTTAGTAAGGATGAGGGACCTACCTCTAGAGCTAACAAGCGCCACAAGCTACCGTTTTATCTATCTGGCCTGAGTCAACCAGAGGGGGAGACGATGGGGCTATACGATCCGCTGGGAGTAGGTCTTAGAGGAGCAAAAATACGGAGATACTTCTGATTGCTCCACAAAGGGCTTGCCCCATAGGAAGTAAAAGCGAAAGCACTCCTCAAAAAGGTGGAGAGCAAGGTAACCAAGAAACGCGTGGCTCATCTCCACCAAAGAGCAAGAGAAAGAAAACTTCTCACCTCTGCTCCGGCAAGGAGAGAAAAAGCCAGAATAGAAAGCCATCCACCACCGGGAGGCAAGCAGCGACGTATCACCAGCTTTGCCAGAACTCCAATATAAGGACATCGAGTTGGCGAGTCATCAACTCCAGGAAGGAAGGTCATGGTTATGGTCCTCACAATAGAAATTGACCACAAACTCAAGAAGGCAATGGAGAAAGAAGGATATATCCTCTATTATAGATTCGGGACAACATCTGTATTAAGTTGAAGAGGAGGAGAAAATGGAGACAGATCCTACAGCCTCTACCTCACGGGTATCTCAGCTAGAGACTCTTAAAAAAAAAGGGGTTATTTTACATAAGAATTGGTAAGAATAGTATCGGTGACAATTTTCATGCAGACCAGTGTCCATCGATCATCGATCCCAATCACACTTCTGAAAAAAATAATTGAACTAAAATACTCCGCGTTAATTGGCGTTTGTTCTGTCCAATAAATTATTAATATAAATAATTTAGGAAGAATCAAACGCAACACGATGTTGCTCTGAACATTGTTTATTCTACACTGTACAACCATGAGAAATATTTAACATTCCTATGTACAAAAAAAAACATAAAAGTTTATTCGGCTATAATTTAAATATATTACAGCGTGAATATCCCTGTATGCAATAAATAATTAAAAACCGAAAAACAAGTTCTTATATCAAATAAATTACTTTTAAATAGAACGAAATAGTTTTTTTCATTTCAAATCGACAAAAAAAGTAAATGAAATAATGCAGTTTCTAATATAATAATTAAAAAAAACATTTATTTCCATATTCGATAAGAAAATGTTTTCAAGGTTTTGAATAAAACTGTAATAGAACCTAAAAATAAAATTATTGTTTTCTAAAATTTACTACATTGCTTTTAATTGGAATATTGCCTCTCAGTCATTCATTAGTGGGTTGAATTAATACATCACGTAATATTTTTGTAACTTAATCTATTTTTAATAATAAAATGAATTTCTAATTTTAGTTATTTATTTGTAATTTTCATGAACAAAAATGGTATAGGTAGAGAGTGATAGAAACTTAAAGCCTTGGTAGTAAAATGTGGAATATGTTAAACGAAGTGGCAGAGTGGGTTAAAAAGTTGAAAAATATTCTTTTTTCCTCAATTGGCGTCTTTACTTATTTTAATTTTACAAATTAAGTATCTGAGTTCATAGATAATCACTTTCCAAGCCCGTGAAGATCGAGATTTTCTTTGTATTGGAATACCGATCTGGTCATCGAAACTGCGTGGCTTGGATTTTAACGTGTAAGACAGTGATGTAAATGTATTAAAAAGAGATAAAAGTTGAGTTGATACATTTCTTCTATGCGGTATTGCCGGATTTTGCATCAAAATTTTCACCGCACAAGTAGGCTGTAATAGTTTAATTTATTTTTTTCTACATATTTTCCTACAAACGTAAAAATCGGCAACACTGTGAACCGCTTTTTATTTTGTCTCCCTGTCTGTCAACCGGACACTTATATTTATCTTTCGCATGTGTTAAAATACGCATGCAACACGCAGATACCTAACCACCTCTAGATAGTGCCAAATCTATCAAACCTTTGACCTTTCTCTGTATTATAAGAATAAACAATTAAAACATTAAATTACCAAAATAAAAAAATCAGCAAAGAAAAATAGAAATAAGAATTTTAAGTATACATTTATTCTTTATTAATTATATTTACTATAAATTTAAAAAATGTACATGTTTTCTATTCTGATACTGATCTTATCCAATGTTTTATAGTACCTATGTCTATATCATGTTAACATAGCGCTAAAAAAGATTTAACTCTTCCTAATAAAATATCAAATTAAGATAAAAGAAAATATTAGAAATACCTTTTGGATTTCTGTGAATACCACCCACCATGCAATAAACCCGGCCCAAGTTTTATCGGAAAGAGGTGTACTCAAACAACGTTAGAGAGTGAAAGTTTAGGTAAGCTTCCCATGTACAATACCGATATTTCAACACGACCTACGCTACATATTTTTAAAGGTCAAAGAAGATTTTTCGGGCTTAATCATTAGTATCAACATTTACTTATTTGGTATTCGAAGAGTTGTTTTACCGAACAGGTGCTAAACTTGAACTGAACGGCTACTATAAAAAGTAACTTCATTGATATTTCTTTCAGTCGGCCATCTTAAGAGTACCTGTCTTGATGCAACAATAATAAAGATTAATTTGGGAGATATTAATAGTAAGCCAGGAAGGATTGAGCATGGTGTACCACAAGGCACTGTATTGGGTCCGTTATTATTTGTTATTTATATTAATGATCTACTTACAATTAACACAAAAGCAGAAATTTTTAGCTACGCAGATGATACAGCGATATTTTATAAATCTAACTCTTCAGACAATTAATACCTGGTTTATTAAAAACAAATTAACATTAAACTATGACAAAACCAAATTTATATCCTTCTCTATTTATAAAAATAATGAATCAGATTGGGACAGATTACAAATAACCAATAATAATGTAATACCGGAATGTGATTTTGTAAAATATTTAGGGGTTACAATCGACAAACATCTTAAATGGAATATTCATATTAATAATGTAACTAAAAAATTGCGAGGATTGTTGCCGAAATTTGATTATTTAAAAAGTTTTTTGGACGTCAAACAGCTTAGAATCCTATACTCATCCCTTGTACAATCTCATTTGACATATGGAATTCTAGGGTGGGGTGGTGCGGCTGAATGTCATTTAAAGAGCTTGTATTCTGTTCAAAAATGGTTCATAAAAATTATTTACAATAAAAAGAAAACTTTCTCTTCAAACGTTCTCTTTAAGCAGGCGCATCTACTGGATATACGTCAGCTATACTGCCTAGATGTTTTAAAATTCATTTATCAGGGGAAAATATCTATTGAACATGTTGACCATGAATATGAAACTAGACATAAGGCGTTTTATCCTAGTTTATGCTCTAAAACTGTTGGACAAAGATCTTCAAAGTTTTTTGCACCTCGATTATATAACATCTTACCAACCTTCCTAAAGGATGTTAAAAGTTACTCTGGATTTAAAAAAGGGGTATGCAAATCAGTGGCGTATCCAGGGGGGGGGGGGCAAAGGGGGCAATTGCCCCCTCCAGACACGACGCGCGCCTGTCCACTTTATATTTTAAACAATAATTTAAATACCAGCTTCGCAGATATTTTTGAAGAAGCAAACAGAAACATGAACGAATTATTGTTTGGACAGGAAATAAAAAAACCGAATAACTAGTGGACAAAAAAACAGGCCGACTTTAAAACTGAAACTGCTCAAGATTATTACAGATTTTCAATCTGTATTTCTTTTTAAGATCACGTAGTATGACATTTGGAAGATCGGTTTGTTAAACACAAAGACATACTACGGTCATTTAGCTCTCTTTTTCCCGCCTTAAATAAAAAATCCAATAATGAGTATCGAATCTAAAATATATGCTAGATTTTTATAAAAGTGACTTAGAAAACTATTCATTTTCTGTAGTTTCGGCTAAATTTAAGCTCTGGCATAGAATATTTGAAGACTATACACCAGAAGACTACCCAAGTTCCGCACTCGATGCCCTGGTAATATGTGACCAAGAACTATTTCCTAACATATTTATTTTATTAAAAAAATTTTGCACTTAACTACCAGTTTGTACGGCAACACCTGAAAGGAAATTTTCAACCCTAAAATTATTAAAGTCCTACCTACGTAACACCTTAAGTGAGGACATACTAAATGGCTTGTCCCTTTTGTATATGTATCCAGAAATATCTGTTAGTACAGAAGAGGTACATAATGAAATGCAGGTAAAAGCCAAAAAGCTGGATATTGTTATTTAATTTTATTTGTATCTGTGCTTTTTCTTTATTCACTTGGCCTTTTGTTTGTTTCTTCTTCTTTTGTTATTTGTTTCTTTAATTTTTGTGTTAATGATTATTTTTTGTTGTTTTGTGATGTAATTTTACTTATTAAACCATTTTCCTAAGAAACATATTTTTTATTTATTTATTCCTACTATTTACCATAGTACCTAGCTGTAATTAGGTAAGTACTTACTTGTTAATGTAAAAAAATATATATTTAGGTATAATATTAAGTTATTGACCCCCCCAGGCATGAATCCTGGAGACGCCACTGATGCAAATGGATGGTTGATCGAGGTAGAGATATATTTAATGACCTAGTTAACTTAAAATATACAAAATAAATTTTCATAAGTGCCAGTGAACATTATGTATTGTCATAATTAAATTGTATTCCTTTCCACATACAAGTAATTCTATTACTTTGTGGTAATTCTTTTAACGTTTATTTTGATTCTTAAAATTTAAATATAGTCTTAGTTAAATTGTACTTAGATAATGTGTATTAGATATAGTAGCATATTGTTAAATTCTTTTGAATTCGTGGTTAATGTCAAGCAGTGACTGCCGCGGCGACGCTATCCCTTCCCTGTCGTTCACGTCCCGCCTTCTTGGCGCACATGCGTGAACAACCAGATAATTAAAAAGAGCGCCAGATTCAAATATTACAAATAGAATCTAACACGGCCAAACTGACATCATTCCGCTCTCGGAATGTACAAGTTCCAAAACAGAAAAAAATAAGAGACCTATGACATATTTGACAACAAAACTTTAATTTTGTATTTTTACATATGCGTTAAGATTATGCAAAAAAACATTCAAAAGTAAACTTCGTTACATTTCAAAGATTTTGGGTTGAGATTCAGCACACTCGACTATCTCCATGCCAGTTGCTGAAATAAAGACAGGAAGGACGTTAGTCAGACAAGAGTCAGACTACTCTGACGTCAATATCAGTTTACTTCTATTGATAACAATTCATTGAATGCCACAATGGGAATATGTACTCAGTAGGCACGTATTCACGATGGGCTATTTTAAAATCACAGAGTTTCTCTACTGACACGATGGAAATATTGTACAAGGCACATATTTACGATGGGTCAGTTTAAAATCACAAAGTTTCTCGACTGACACGATGGAAATATTGCACGAGGCACATATTTACGATGGGTCAGTTTAAAATTACAAAGTTTCTCGACTGACACGATGGAAATATTGCACGAGGCACATATTTACGATGGGTCAGTTTAAAATTACTGGATAACACGATGGAAATAGTATGACATGTACATATGTATTTGCGATGGGTTATTTGCCAGTAATGAACTTAACAAAAATAATTTACATTTAGATTTAGACTGACACGATGGAAATATTGCCAGAAGCACATATTTACGATGGGTCAGCTAATTATTTACTTTTCAATCTAACACGGCCCAGAATGTTATAAAATTAAACTAAATAAAAAAAAAACAAAAATAGTCTGATTTCCCTATTTTTTTTTATTCAGCCCAACTTACAACTTACAACTGTTTAGTTCTACTAGATTCTGAAAGTCTTCAGGAGTCTAATCAGATGGCCAGTAACGCAACTGGTCCTTAGAACACTAAAGGTTTGTTTGCGCGCCCAACTTCCGGATTGAATATCGCTCATTAGCCAATAGTTGTTTAATGACATAATGTACTACAAAAGTTTGTTCGGCCAAACTGACGATTTCTTCAACTTATTCTTAGCAAATTTGTTATTGTTCGTAATGTACCGCTCGATTGAAAATCATGGCGGTGTCAAGCGTTATTTTACAAAGAAACTGACTTTCAACAAAATCAACAGGTTGCAAAGCGTTATTTTACGGAGAGTTCGCTGGATCATCATCAAATTTCTTGCAATAATTTCTACAACCTCAAAAAAAATCGAAAATACTTTTTTTTTTAAGTTTTGCTAATGGTTACGTCCGGAGAGATAGTCACAAATACTGATAATTCAATTAATCCTTTCTTTTACATAAACAGGTTGCTTTCTACTACGTTCGTAGTTTTCAATATTTTTACACATTTTTCGGAACGTCAAGTAATACTCGTAGATTTAGTCAGCGTTTCAATATCTCGAACACCGTTATTTATTCTCGTGTTTTTTTTATAGTACTTATAGTTATTTATCGGTGAAATGAATACCTCCTATAACATGTACTTTTTCTAAACTTCCTGTGATACCGCCTTTTTACAAAAGCCGTCGATTAGGAGTAATAAAAATTCGAAACTCTCCTGTCATGCGGTACTTAAAAAGGTACCTACACTGTATGTTTTTAGTAACAATACATTTTAAGCATTCATCATAATACTTCTTAACAAATTGATCCGTGAGTTAAAATAAAAATAATGGTTTAGTTCACAAAAGATCTTTTTTTCAGTTGTAACGTAACACTGCTTGTCGGAAAACAATCTTAATAAATCAAAACGGCTGCCTTTCGACTTCGACACAAAAGCTTTTATATAAAAAGAAGTTGGCCACATTTTTTTTATAAATAATATTATTTTAACAAAAATTATCTTAAGTTTCTGTGGCCATGTTGGCAAACATTTTCAATTCGACTTCATCTGGAATAGTCGGCCCCGTTGAAAAATAACACCATTTTGGTATTCAATACTAAAATTGTTAACTCATCAATACTCATAAGCTTGAAATCGCTACACAAAAGAAAAGAGTAAAAAAAAATATCTGACTTCCTAAAATACTGACAAAGCACCGAGTTATAAACAGTCGCCAAGGTCTCATGATTGATATTTAGACACTTCATTAGACTTGCGTTGAGAAAAATATGGAACAACATTTAACTGATAAGTTTCTGAGAACTGAAATTCGATAGCTCTGGAATCGACTTATTGGCTTCGCTTTATCAAATGCCCAGCCTTTCTTGGTACTTTTCTTCAATCTTTAGTACAAATAAATTTATCATAACTTTTAATTAGTTTTGTAATACAATCGATACCAGAAAAAATATCGGGGATATGTTTTTTTTATAGTTAAAAAATGGTTAAAACCACGCGAAATGGAAATGTGGTATCTGTCGTTATTTAAAATAAATCCAATTTATGCTATATATTCGACATCTTAAAAATTCTGTACATTATTTTAGCTGAACACTTAAATCTGTATTTTTTTTTCTTATTTTTTTTTCTGTTTTAACTTAATAATTGTCTGCACCATAAAATACACTGCTAAGTCGAGTACCAATAGCCCTATAGCTACCATTACATGTTTTTCGCATTGTCAGAACCTATTACATTTATTGATGATTGTAAGTTTGGTTTGAATATGGCATATAAAACTACAAAACTCTACTAAAACTACGGAGCTATAGATCTAAAATTCAGTCCTAAAACCTGTATCATTAGCTTGGTTTCCAAAAGAACTTTCACAGTATTAACTTCGTACTTTGATGTTATTAATATCACTTTTTAAATTGTCTAAACCTTTTCTTAATATTTTCTGAAACAACAAGAGAGCAATTTTAATTTCTCAAGTTTTATGCGTGCTTACTCAATGTTACAATGAGCACGGCAATTTTGAAAGTTAGATACATCGATCATGAGCTTACCCAGAATTTTTTTTTTTTTTGAAAAACAGCTGAAAAATTTGTTTTAAAATTTTTCCATTTTTCGTGAGTGGGTTTCCATGCAGTAAACCATCGTTTAGCATATTTAAGTAAAAAGGGGCCAATTCTACTTACAGTTTCCCGATCAGACCAACGAAATTCACTTTCATACCAATTTATTTTTACAAACCACTCGTATAGGCGGAGTTTCCAATGCCCGCCGTTGAAGATGGGCAGATTCGATTGTAGCATGCTTGGCCATTGCTAATTTAATTAGCATAAAGTCACACAAAATTCACAGGCACACGAAAAGCACCCGGGTTTATTACCCCACACCTGATGTTAAATTCTTTTGAATTCGTGGTTAATGTCAAGCAGTGACTGCCGCGGCGACGCTATCCCTTCCCTGTCGTTCACGTCCCGCCTTCTTGGCGCACATGCGTGAACAACCAGATAATTAAAAAGAGCGCCAGATTCAAATATTACAAATAGAATCTAACAATATTATGTTGTATTGTACTGTACTATTTTGTATCTGTTTTAATTTCAAGAGAAAATGTTTAATAAACGTTATTATTATTATTATTAGATAAATTAATGTCAGAAAATATTTTAACGTAAGCTCTAAGAATGGGCTTATTTTCGTCATGAACCAATTTCTGTATAAGTCCGTTACAATTTTGCGTATAGTTAGTTATGTACAGTTTATAAAATTTGGTTGGAACAATTAATTTAACGATATACCAATCTACTCCTATTTATTCTAGTTCTGATTTTTAAAAAAATCACGACAAAAATCAAAATAATGTGTCAATTTTGTGTTAATACAAAGAAAATAAAAATCCTAGAGATAGTTAACATAATTATATATAAAGGTAAATTTTCAAAAAGCCTTGAATAACATACCTACAAATATCATTGATGGTGGCAACCTTCTTCGAGGACAAGGTACATAAAGAAGAAGTAAAATTTCATTAGATCAAAATTAATAAATGTAAAAATAGTATGAACAAAGACAATTTTCTAATTCCTTCCAGTTAGCTGCTCTTATTTCTCTATTGTCGGTAATTAACTGTTACGGTGTGTTCTATTGGTTTTAACTTGCTTGGCTAGTGTGACCCCAGCTAGTCAGTGCCAACTGAGCGCCGATATAAACGCTCCATTTGTAGGTATTAGTTTAGTTTTAATCATCTGCTGATTTGGTGTATTGTGGTGAATTAGTATTTTATTTTGATGTTGTAACACCAAAGGTTCCAGGCCCCAACTGTAATCAATTTTATTTTGTCCTTTAACCCTACGTGGAACATAGGGCTTCAATAAACGCTCTCCAGCGGGTTCGGTTGTTTGCCATTGATTTGACATCTCGCCATGATCGGTTTACTGCTTCGATCTCCTTCTTAATTGTCCTTTACCATGTATGTTTTGGACGACCAGTTCTTCTAATCCTTGTAGATTCCACTCAATAGCTCTGCCACCGATGTTGTTGCCGCTTTGCCTTAATGTGTGTCCAATCCACCTCCATTTCCTCAGTTTGATCTCCTTATACACCTGCCTCTGGTTGGTTAAGTTCCATAAATCCTCATTTCTGATAGAGTTTAGCCAGAATATTCCTACAATTTTTTGCAGACAGCGGTTTATGAATACTTGAAGTTTGTTAAGTAATGGCAATGTAATTTTCCAGGTCTCTGTACCATACAACAATACTGGTTTGACATTTGAATTGAAATTTATAAGTTTAGTAAGTTGAGAGTGCTGTCTAGACCTCCCAATATAGTTGAGCATTCCAAATGTTATTCTGGCCTTGTTTATTCTATTTATGATATTTTGCTCTGCGCCTCCGTTGATTGAGATTAAACTACTCAAGTAAGTAAAATTATTTACCTCCTCTATAGGGGTTGTCCCAATGATAAAGGGAGCGACATTGTTGGTACAAACTCTCATTGATTTAGTTTTTTTAATATTGATCTTAAGACCTGCAATTCAAGCTTCATTTTTTAAGTCAAGTTGTTTTGATGCCATATCCGCGTGACTATGATGAAAGGAGACAGAAGTCATCTGCATAACTGAGATCTTCTAACATGCTAAAGGGAGTCCACCATATTCCACGATGATTCTTAGAAATTGTTCTCTTTAGAATATCATCTAAGAGAATATTAAAAACTGTAATAAATTTAGAGTAGTGAATTAGAGATTTAATTTGCTGTTGTAATACCAAAGGTACCAAACCCCAACTACTGTAAAGATTACTACTCTTTAGCACAACACTACTTGAGACCAAAATTAAAACTAAACAACATGATAAACTAACTAATATAATATACAGGGTTGTTCACCACATACGACACGGAGTATTGTAGCTAAACGATGAGATTTTTACAAATTGTAAGTTTTGGGTTCGATGAAGGACTATTAGAGGTACAATTTAAAAATAATTTTACAAGATACAGAGTGTCCCAAATAAGTAAAAAATATCAAAGTTGTATTTTTTTAAATGGAACACTCTGTATATTATTACATTTTTGGTTTCTACTATTAAAATAAAGGTAAATTTGATTAAAGTTTATTATACTTAAACCTTACCGTTTCTGAAATATTTTCAATTTTGTGAAATTGCAGTAAAAATTTTAAGGCTTCATTTCTCCAAGGGTATCAAAGTTTTTAATACTAAATATTTACTGAAGTTTATTTATTGATCAGTTATTGTGTTGAAATAATAAAAATAATACTACCTTATACAGAGTGTCTAAAAATTTATTTTAAATAATTATTAGCTTCAAACGGCAATAACTTGTTTAATTTAAATGGAACACCCTGTACGTAGAAAATGAGACTCAGATTGTAAATTTAATTGTCTATCAAATTATACCCATACCAATTTTTACCTATCTTAGAAGTTTCCGTAGAAAATGCATTTTTTTAAAATTTAGAACTTATTTATCATATATTCCATGGAATATTGACATTTTAGAAACTGTTTTAAAGATGTACCAAAGGACCAAAGAGTACAGATACTAATATTGTCGATATAAATTCGTTTATTTCATTAAAAAAAAAAAAAAACTGTTTAAATATTTGTTAAAGAGGACCAATTAATATGATTCCAGTATTCAAACTACATTAACTGACTGTTTGCGTTGATTAATAATAATTGCTCCAAATACTAAAAAACTGAATTTTGCATGGGTATTAGACAGTGTGATAAAAAGTAAAACCTTAAAAATGATATTTTATTTTTTAATAAATGCTTCTTTATAACAACAGAGACTTTAATTTTGATAACTTATTATTATATTGATTTCTGACTCAAATCCACATTTATTTATAATAGTTTATTAACGAACACAATTAAGTATGTTTAATTAGTATATGGGCGGAAATAATGGTGTTATATTTAATTCATGGTATACTCTTTAATAAAGATTTAAATAGTTTTCTTTTTGCATACAAATGGGCTAGTAATATTATCGTTTTGCTAAAAACGATAATATTACTAGCCTGTACATTTTGTACATTTGTTGCTTTAAAAATAATCTAAAATGTCAATATTCCATAGATATATTGATAAATGAGGTCTAAATTATAAGAAAATGCATTTTCTACGAAAACTTGAAGGGATAGGTAAAAAACGGTATAATACAATTTGATAGACAATTAAATTGTACATCTGATTCTCCTAAAATATACAGGGCATTCCATTTAAATTAAAGAAGTTATTGCCGCTTGAAGCTAATAATTATTTAAAATAAATTTTGAGACACTTTGTATAAGGTAGTATTATTTTTATTATTGCAACACAATAACTGATCAATAAATAAACTTCAGTTTTTTTATTGATCTTTATCTTTTTTTTTTGGTATTTATCTTTAAAGTTTATTAATTCTGATCATCAGCATATTTACATAAGTACTTACCTATGTAAATAAAGTATCTGATATGATTTTACTAACGTAATTTTTATACCAAAGATTAAATTCAACATTGGTTGTTCAATTCAAATATTATAGCTATATCGTGTGCGTGAACGGACTCTTAAACGATATTGAGGTCACATAGTCACTTTGGAAGCGGCACAGTGTCTGGAAGGAATAGAAAACGACGGAGAACAGTTAGGAAAATTCGATACGGTTTTTCACGTCAAAATTAATGACTGTGGTCGATCGAAATCGAATATAACGATGTAGGCGTGGGGAAAATATCTTTAGCAATGTTATTACAAAATAATATGTTACGGAATAACTACACATCAACTCGTAACGAAATATTACGCGTATCTTGTTGACTTTAACGAGTTTGGTGTGGTTGTGTGCTTATTTGGAAAAGTAATTAATATAACTGCATAATTATATTTTCGGAAATAATTCCTACCAGTTATTGAAAACAAAAATTTGGAAATAATTATATTTTTTGTATCTGCGTATACTTTCCTTATTGCCGAATATCCTACTTTTGACATATTAAAAAAATTGTTTGTGCATTATCAGCGCATATTTGAAGAGAAACTTCTTACCAACAGCTATGAAACTAAAGGATTTGAAGGACATGTTTGAAAAAGTGTAGACTGAAATGTTGAAAAAGTAATAAACTAAAAATTAATAAATAATTTGATTCGCTTTCAAAAAATGTGTATTAAAATGACCGTCTGAGGACTCCATTCGGGTACATCTATCCACGTGCGGAGGTTGGTTCCAATCCACTCATAATATATACGGTGCATCTCAAAAGTGGCTCACCCCTATAACTTTTTTATTTTTTCAGATAAAAAATAGGGGAGTGAGGGGAATGAGTATTCAGTTGTCACCGGAAATGACTACAATTTTTGAGTTTTAAATGACACCCTCGGTATTTTTTACTTTGTTCGATAGAAAATGGCAGTCCGATTAGAGTAACATATCATATGTCAACTTTTGACATTTTCGAATATGGTTTATTTGAAATTGCAACATGCAAGAAAGATTGAATTTGCAACATGCTATTTATAACGACACTTTAACTCGAAATACCAAGTATGTGGTACCAAATTATTGTTAAAAAAATGCTTTTTCCAAATATGCTAATGAGTCAATCTCGTGCCATTTGAAAAAATTGAGATATGATTAAAAATAAGATTTGGGCATCTTTTAACCGGCCAGAACAAGACACTAAAAATATTAGACGATCAAATATATTTTTCCAAGGCTTCTTGATTAAAAATTAGTGTTTTAACATAGGCTTGGCACATTGAAATTTAAAATACAATTTTATTTAAAAAAGTAAATGTGAAAAGTTGACATATGATATTTTATTCAGAGTGTCATTTTCTATCGAATAAAGTAAAAATACCGAAACGGTAAAACAGGAAGTGGACAGGAAGTTCAATTTATGTCATATACTAACATACCAAATCTCGTTTATTTATCAGAAAAAATAAAAAAGTTATAGAGGTGAACCACTTTTGAGACGCACTCGGTATAATAAGATAAATACTGATGATTTCGTCCATTTAGAGCCATCGGTTCGAAACGTTGAGGCGGTCATCCTGTAACCCGTACCCAATTATGCCGAAATCAACCCGCATTTTTTTTTTCAATATAAAGTCCTTAGTCCCACCCTGATTAAGATGTAAACGAAACGTCGTATCCAAATTTGCAGGGTGGGACCGTGTACACCGTCGCTCACATAGCCTACCTACTAAATTATGTCGTGCTGGGCAGAACATTAACATACAAATATCACTGCGAAAAAACACGCAAAAAAGTACAAGCATAGTAGAAGGTACAAGCATGAAGTTCCCTAATAAGGAATTTGACCAACAGTGAATGGGGAGTCAAACCTATCGTAGTCAGAACTTCCGCTCAATCTTGCTTATTATTTCGTTTTCTTCTTCTACTTCCTTCTTCATACTAGGCGAATCGCCTGTTTGGTTTCGTCGTCTTTACCGGTCAGACTGACAAGTTGCCGCTTCATCGTTTTCGTGGACGTCCTAAGCTTCTGCGACCTAGCGGTAATTTGTCGCGTGCAACTCTCACTATCCTTCTGTTGTCCATTCTGCTGATATGGTCGTTTCATTCTTCCTTTCTGCTGAGTACCCACTAATTTACATTTTCCACCTTGCACGCTCTTCTTATGCTTTCATTTCTCTCCCTGTCCAGAAGCGTCTTTCCAGCTATTCTGCGTAGTACTCTCATTTCGGTTGTCTCTAGTAGTTGTTTAGTTTTCGCTGTATCAGGTCGAGTTTCTGCAGTGTTTGACATTATTGGTCGTACCGTTGCCTTGTAAATTCTCGCTTTAGTTTCCACCTCAATGTTTTTATTTCGCCATATTATATCATTCAGGCACCCTGCTATTCTGGTTGCCTTCGTTGTCCGTTCTCGCACGTCCGCTTCTACATCACCATATATGAGATTTCTATGCATAGATACTTAAACTTCATCTCTTGCTGGATAACATTGCCCTCGACTTCCAGTTTGCATCCTAGTGGTACTTTTAATGTCGTCATGCATTTAGTTTTCTGGGTCGATATTATCATATTAAGTAATTTGGCAGTGCAATTAAATCGATGTAATAAGCGCTGTAGATCGTTATCATTTTCAGTATAGAATAGTGAACAGTTTACACACTTTTGCATATGAGCTGTTGTGCGTTTGTTTCTTCTTCAGGCAGTCTGCCAGTCTGTTCTCTAGCAGCTATTCATATTCACTGGATCTTTCTTTTAGCGGGTTGGTGTTGTTGGTGTGGTGACTTTGGTTCTTCTTCAGGCAGTCTGCCAGTTTGTTCTCTAGCAGCTATTCATATTCACTGGATCTTTCTTTTAGCGTGTTGGTGTTTATTCTAGTTGTTATTTGTTTTCTGGTCAGTTTTAGTCTTTCTAGACTATAAAATATATAAAACCCTGTATATAAAAGTTTCAAAAGTTCCAATACAATTAACAATTATTATTAGAAACTATTATTTGTAAAAAAAATAAAGTGCACTATTTAAACTTATGGTAATATTTAGGTAAGTTTGGAAATATATGGCAAACATAAATTATTCTTTTCGTGTTTAAAAAAATATTGAAATATTTCAGTTCCAACTAAATATCCGGTATTACAAAAATCAACAGCAGAAAATATATAATGTCATGACATTTCTAATTTATTATTTTTATTTACTTACCATACTAGTCGATTCACAAACTGCATTTTTACAAAAACCATGTTAAAGTCCCTAAAGAAAATTTTCTATGTACCGTCTTGCAATAGAAAAATTAAATTTCTTTCGTATATCTTTAAATACGTTCGCCTATTTTCTATGGTTCCAAATTATAATTTTGATACTCATCAAATCGAACATCGAACAATATTTTTTATCGCCGGTATCATAATATATTCACCTATATGTTTTATTTGTCTGAGAACATACTTTCAAACGGAATTTTGGGCACCACCTATCCTATATGTAGAAGATCTGTTGATGGTACCAGCAAGCATCATAGGAGTTGCAAGAGTAGTTGATGCACTACTTCATCCTTACCTTCATGCAACCACATGGGAAATATTCTTCCATCGTTGTGTTGAAATTGAAAATAAAATAGATTTTCTGAATCTAGACGAGGGAAAACCATCGAACCTGGTAGTATTTGATAAAAGGTTCATTTTTACTATAGTAAATTGCATTGTCCTTATTGAATATTGTGTTGAATACAGCTTCATGCTTGACGACTCAGGTCTGTTTGAATTGCCATATACCGTATTTGTTTACCATTCTCTGATGACTAGCTTGGTAATGACTTTCATTGCAGTATATTTTGAACAAAAATTCATTGATGTTAACACAATTCTTGTCAAGAGTACTTTTGAGAACAACTTCAGTGGAATTGTACGAAGTTTAAAGATACTTTTTGTAGAATTGGCATATGTAATACAACTCTTTAATGTTTTATTTGGTCCACAGTTACTTTTAATAATACTGCTGTACGGAAACAATGCTTTAAGCCTTACTTTGCATGTTGTTTTAAACAAAGAAGATATAGAGTTTAGTACACCAATATACTTTTATGTAATTTATTTTGGGGTAAGTACTACATAAGAGGAAATATATTTGATACATTTGATATTTTTATTTATAAAATATAATTGCGAAATAACGATGAATACATAGAAATGAGAAAGGGGATAATCCAGTGTTAAGAAGTAGCTCCATATCTAGGTTTCTATATTCCAAATATACCAGGTCATTTTTCAGGTTTTTAATGCGTTCGGGGTAGTCCTTTCTATGGTTCCAAATTATAATTTTGATACTCATCAAATCGAACATCGAACAATATTTGTTTTCGAAGGTATCATAATATATTCACCTAATAAATATTTTATTTGTCTGAGAACATACTTTCAAATGGAATTTTGGCACCACCTATCCTATATGTAGAAGATCTGTTGATGGTACCAGCAAGCATTATAGGAGTTGCAAGAGTAGTTGATGCACTACTTCATCCTTACCTTCATGCAACCACATGGAAAATATTCTTCCATCGTTGTGTTGAAATTGAAAATAAAATAGATTTTCTGAATCTAGACGAGGGAAAACCATCGAACCTGGTAGTATATGATAAAAGGTTCATTTTTACTATAGTATATTGCATTGTCCTTACTGAATATAGTGTTGAATACAGCTTCATGCTTGACGATTCAGGTCTGTTTGAATTGCCATATACCGTATTTGTCTATCATACTCTGATGACTAGCTTGGTAATGACTTTCATTGCAGTATATTTTGAACAAAAATTCATTGATGTTAACACAATTCTTGTCAAGAATACTTTTGAGAATAACTTCAGTGGAATTGTACGAAGTTTAAAGATATTTTTTGTAGAATTGGCATATGTAATACAACTCTTTAATGTTTTATTTGGTCCACAGTTACTTTTAATAATACTGCTGTACGGAAACAATGCTTTAAGCCTTACTTTGCATTATTATTATTACTTACAAGGAACGAAAATGTAGAATTTAGTACACCAGTATACTTTTATGTAATTTATTTTGGGGTAAGTAGTAAGCATTTCACAGAGACGAGAAAGAGGATAATCCAGTGTTCCGAAGTAGCTCCATATCTAGAGTTTCTATATATCCAAATTTACCAGGTCATTTTCCAGGTTTTTAAGGCGTTCGGGGTAGTCCCGCCGGAATTTGAAAAAGTGTCAGAGAAATGTGACCGTAGAATCAACTTAACTTTGTTAAATACTTTAATCGCTACGGGGTCACATACATATAATATACAGGGTGTTAAATATTCTCTTGTGGGGAGATTCCTGACGTAAAAATAAGATTTATTTTTCATATCAACATAGGTCTGGTTCTACTTGTTTTTTTTTTTTTTTCAAAAAAAAAAAACATGTGTGCCACTGACTTTTTTCTTTTGATACCAAAATTGTGTAGGTCGTTTAATGCCAATTAAAAGTTATCTCTTGATATTTTGCCAAATTCGGCCCCCTTGATGGGGTGAACACAATTTTAATAATCATAATTAATAAATTTAAAATTAAAATAAAATTAATAAATTATATATTTTACTACGCCTATGGTGTATCGGGTAGTATCATACTAATTAATTACGAAAAAAACGTATTAAAATGTTGACAAAAGGTACATAACTAGTATTGACGTATAGTACATATCAAGTACATGTAATATCAGAAAAATAATTATCGAATTCAATAAAAAAAAAGCTGTAGGGGACTATTTTTTCCCTATAAAACGTAACTTCTGGCTCTTTCTTATCATTGCGCCTTTTACACTTGAAAGCTGAACAAATTTCCATTGTAATAAAGTTTATACAAAGTTCACTACACACAACCAACTATTAAAAATCGCTAAAATTGTCGCTGATGACCAGCTGATGTTGTCGTTATGTCTAAAAAGTTGGCGTCTAAGGTCACAAATTCTGCTGCAGCCCGTATATGGACGTTACATGTCCTGGTATTCTTTAGTCATTGATATTCATCCATCTTCTTCTTTCTTGTTTCGTTCTTACTTACTTACTCAATGATCATTACTTTTTAAAAATTTTCGGCCATAATTAAGGGGGGGGGGGGGTTGAAACCCCAAAACACCCCCCCAGATACGGCCCTGAGTGTAATCGTTAATAATATTGTATAATCGTTAATCAATCATTGTTTTGTATCTCGTTTTTCTAAGCATAACAATTAACATTTAATTTTTAAAGAGAAAAAACACAAAAAGATTCGGATAAGGCGGGTTTTGTTGCAGTATGGTGCGTATTTCGGCTTTTGCTACAGCAAGATATTTGCATCTTTTTTCCATATTGAAAATATATAGTTTTAATAAGAATACACTATAGTGAGATAGTGTTATACAAAAATGCATCTGGTTATAGTTTCCTAGGTATTTGTAATGGATGTACAGGGTGGGTCAAATTCGACGCTTTTAAATGGAAACACCCTTTTCTATAGGAGATAGACAAAAACTAATATCGGTGTCTGGAGCTCAATTTTTGTCAAAAACATGACATACTTTTTTTAAAATTAATAATTTAAGAGTTATCAACAGAAAATTTAATTTCTTATATGGGACACCCTGTATATTTTTAATTTATTGAAAAGAATTTAAAATTACCTTTCCAAAAATATAACACACTCGGTATTTTGCTCGATTCCTCTTCGAGATATAGAGTATATAAAAATTCGCCCCCTTTAAATAAGTAGGCTTTGAACGACACCTACTGTAATGCAAAAAAATCTAGCTGTCAGCATCAATTAAAACGAAAATAATATTTGCTATGAGAGATGCAGAATTTTATAACAATTTAAAATATATTTAACCAACATCAACACATTTAAAATATATTTAATAACAATAAAAATAAATAGCAAACCAAGGCATGAGATTTTGCTACAGGTGTTCGACATATCAACCGTCTTCGGTTATGGACAGACGGGGCAGTTTTTAAACATTTCTCGCGGAATTTATTAACTCAGTGGGGATGAAAGATACCCTCTCATAACTGCTAAGTATTTTTAATTCTTGTCTAGATTATACGGAAGAATAAGGAACCTTTATTCTTCCGCAAATATATCCATAGGATTGGATCCATGGGCACTAAGTCAGACGGCCTCGACGGCCAACGGCTAAAATTTTACTTAAACCATTAAATTCTACGTAAAAAGGTGCTTTGGAAATGTTTTCATAGAAATACAAAATTTTCCATAGCAAAAAAGTTACAGTGATTTGTTAAAAATGCATATTTTTGAAAAACACCCCGTAACTCCGAAACGGTAACAGATATCGATTTGCGGTTTTCACCATCATGTTTTTTACAAAAATTGAGCTCCAGACACCGATATTAGTTTTTCTCTATCTCTTATAGAAAAGGGTGTTTCCATTTAAAAGCGTCGAATTTGACCACCCTGTACATAAAATAAACAAAACCCTATATATCATAAGTTTCAAAAGTTCATTTACAATTAACCGTTGTTAGAAACTATATTTGTGACAAAAAAAACAACCCAAAGAATAATATTTAAATTTATAGTAATATGTACCTTAAAATAAAAAGGGAAGTAAACAATATAAATTACCCTGTTCGTGTTTAAAAAAACAAAAACGTTTTAGTTCTATCTAAATGAACTTCTATTTTAAAAATCAACATATAAAATGTTTACCTTTTTATATTTACTTACCCTATAGTAGTCGATTCTCAAGCTGCACTGTTACAAAAACCATGTTAAAGTCCCTAAAGAAAATTTTCGATGTACCTTCTTCCAAAAAAATTCAATTTCTTTCGTATATTTTTAAATATCTTCGTTTATTTTCTATGGTGCCAAATTATAATTTCAATACTCATCAAATCGAACACCGATCAATATTTCTTATCGTAGGCATAATAATATATTCACCTATATGTTTTATTTGTCTGAAAACATATTTCGATTGGGAATTTTGGGAACCACCTATGCCTATGAAATATGTGGTGATGGTTCCAGCTAGCATAATAGGGGTTGCAAGGATAGTTGATGCACTACTTCAACCTTACCTGCATAAGGCGACATGGGAAATATTCTTCCATCGTTGTGTTAGAATTGAAAATAAAATAGATTTTCTGAGTCCAGACAAGGGAAAACAATCAAACCTAGTAATATATGATAAAAGGTTCATTTTCACTATAGTAAATTGTATTATCCTTATTGAATATTGTGTTGAATACAGCTTCATGTTTAACGAGAGAGGCCTGTTTGAATTACCATATACGGTGTTTATTTATCATTCTTTGTCGACTAGCTTGGTAATGACTTTCGTTGCAGCATATTTTGAGCAAAAATTCATTGATGTTAACACAATCCTTGTTAATAGTACCTTCGAGAATAACTTTACTGGAATTGTGCGAAATTTAATTATACTTTTTGTAGAATTAGCATACGTAATACAACTGTTTAATGTTTTATTTGGTCCACAGTTACTTTTAATAATACTGTTTTACGGAACTAATGCTTTAAGTATTACTTTACATGTTGTTGCACAAAACGATAGTGTAGAGATTAGTACACCAGTATACTTTTATGTAACTTATTTTGGGGTAAGTACTATACAAGAGATATTTGATTTAATTTATACATTTAGTTATCTATACTAATACATATGTATATATAAAATCCTTTAGTGACTGACATACTGATTAATCACGATCCTGCTCAAACCTCTCAAAGTAAGAAGCTCAATTTTGGCATACAGGTTGATTCTATGGTGTAGAGGTTCGATAAGAAAGGATTTTTCGAAATTCCAGTTCCAAGAGGGGGAAACCACCCCTCAAATATTACAATATTTTTTATTTAAAAAACGGCCAAGTTTCCGAAAAAACGCTTAAACACGTATATTTTATTTTGTTTTTTTTTATATTTTAAGATTTTTTAAAAATGTATACAGGTTGTTTCAAAAAATCTGGTCATTGATTAATCACGATCCAGTTTAACCCTTAAGTACTAACACCCCGTCTCACAGACGCAAAGGACTAGCTGGACATATGACATCTCCTCTCCTCTCCACTTCTAATTTATCATCCAACTATGTAATTTCAATACGCATCAAAAAAAGTTAAAGGCCGGCAGGGCAATTTGCGAAAGTGTGTAGTTTCCGAAATATTTTAGTTCAAACTGTCGATGCCGTCTGACAGACGGAGTGTTAGCGTTAACGTAAGTTTTTTTTTAAATTTGTGGAATGAATCAAGAACCTAGTAGCTCAAAACATGTAAAGTATGGCAAGAAAGATTACAAGGATACTCTTCTAAAGTGGTTTGAAGGGACTGGCAGCGATAATAGCAAAATAATGACAAAGAATCCGAATGTGGAGAAAATTTTGCCATAGAGAGCGATCATAATTCTGAATTCGAATTAAAAGGTAAAAACAGTTTTTAACTAATATCTAATGGTATGTAGCTGTGTATGTTTTGATATAGATGATGAAAATATGGATGTGAACGATCAGTAAACTAATATCGAAGAAAGTGAAGAGAACAATTTGTTTGGAATGCGCAAAAAAGTGTGTAGGGAACAAGCCCATCTTTAGGCATTGTCATTTTTTTATTCTTTATATTTTCTTTTGCTTTTTTGTGCTTAATAGATAGGTTTTTATATGCTAAATATAATAATCAATATATTGTTACGGATTCCGTGGGTCCACTATTTAAACTCACGATAAAATACTTAACGAATTTATTTGTTTCACTCTGTACACACAACTTATACTATTTACAACACAACTTATGCAACTACTATTACTCTAACGGTATTTCGCGGTATTATCAAACTTCAGACTATCTTCAGACTGCTCCAACTGTCAAAGCACTTATATACCCCCTGGCGATGGTTTCTGGAATTTTCTAAAGAATTCTGTAATTTTCTTTTACTTTCTGTCGAATTCGCCAGGTTCCTCAATGCACCGTTGCGGTTATGCAACCAGTAATACACCTTGACCTTAACAATATGTTTTCATTTTCCTTTCGCTTTTTTTTCTATCTCGATGAGAAACAAAGATATGTCAAAAATCCAAAATTAGTACTTTTATTTCAAAAATATAAAACATGTTCGCATAATATAAGCATTAGATATTTTTTTTCCTGTAGTTTTAATGCTAATGATTCACTCCACTTACAAAAAATCTGTTAGACACGAACAAAATATGAATTTTTTTTAATGCGTCTCTCAGACGGTCTGCTAGTATAGGCGCGACTATTTCAATATGTTAGTACTTAAGGGTTAAAGCGCTTGACGTAAAAAGTTGATTTTTGGAAAACAGATTCACTTTAGGGTGTAGAGGTTCGATGAAAATGGATTTTTCGAAACTCGAATTCTAAGGGGGCGAAACTATCCCTCAAATATTAAAATATTTTTTATTTAAAAACCGGTGAGTTTTTCGGAAAAACTCTTAAACACGTATATTTTCTTTTGTTGTTTTACATATGTTAAGATTTTTTATAAATTTATACAGAGTGTTTCATAAAATATGACCATTGAGTAATCACGATTCTGCTTAAACTGCTTGACGTTGAACTGCTTGACGAAGCTGATTTTTGGCAAACGGATTGACTGTGGGGTGTAGTGGTTCGAAAAGGAGGGGTTTCTCGAATCTCAAATTCCCAGAGGGTGAAAATGATCCTCAAATATTACAATATTTGTTATTTAAGAAACGGTTAGTCTTTCGGGAAAACGCTTGGACAAGCATAATTTATTTGTTTTTTTACATATATTGAAATATTTTAAAAGATCATACAGGGTGTTCCAAAAAGTTGAGTAATTTCTTAACCACGATTCTGCTTAAACTGCTTGACGTAAAAAGCTTATTTTTGACAAACGGATTTTTCGAAAGTCAAAAGAAGATCTGTTTAAAGAGCTATAAATAAGATGGAACGAAAAAGAAATTTGTTTTGGTTTGCCAATAGCATTAGAAACTAGTTTGTAGAAGTTGATTTATTTATAATAACTACGATTAATATTATGCATATTATTAGATCGTACACTGGGATTTCAAAATCAGAATAAAAAAAGTTAAAAATAATAATCTTTAAATTGCTGACCTGGATATTAATTATTTAAATCTTTCAATTGGCGTGATTTTCCTTATTCAATGTTAATTAGCACTGATCAATATTGTTGTGCTGAATATAATCAGATTAAATAAATTAAAAAACCAGAGTCGGACTTGAAATTATTTTAAATAACAACTAAATAGTTTTTTATTGTTAAGGTATCCAAAACAAAAAAAAAAGTTTCAAGTGTGGTCCGTATTTAAAAAAAATAAGTTGGCCTCTGTATCTCACAAATTATCAGATAATTTGAAAATCTAAAAATACCATCAGATAGCCCTAATAAAGTGGTTATTAGAATGTGCAATTAGTTTTTGGATTTTCTAAAACGTAACGACAGGAAAAAATAAAATTGATTTTCAAAAAAATCCGTTTTTTCCAAAAAACTCAGCAATCCTTGAAATTTTTAAAACTTTTTTGATGGCATCTTGGTGAACATGCCAAGGAGCAACTTTGCCCCAATTTAACCATCTCCGTATCTATTGCGGTTTCCGAGATACCAATGCTCGTACCTCGAATTTGTAGCACCCTGTATAAGACCTGTCAATACCTTGTTTCGCTAGGGCTATTAGTTTTTATTCAATAAATTATAGGAGAGGGGGGGTGAGTAAGTACATAAAAATTTCTTTTTTTTGGAACTATTATCTATGAAAAATGACATGGAAATAAAAAACTTGAAAAAATGCAATACCGCTCGCAAGAACGCAACATTCTTGCATGATGAATCTTAGTCTTGGTTTGCATAAATCTTGCACTGGTCGGTCTTGGTCTTGCAGACCTAGCACTATATGAGTTAGTGATGACCAAATGCAAGGTTGGTCTTGCAGGGTACAGTCTTGGTCTCGGTCTTGCTGCAAGACTCGTGCAAGTCTTGCACATTTCTAATGGACTTTTAATACAGGCTACATAGAAATCTTTAGGTAATTAGTATTTTGAGTTTAATGCACATGAAAATTTAAAAAAATATATTTTTACCGACAATTTTTTTTATTTTTTAATATACAGGGTGGTCCGAATTTTAATCGGGAAACTTCGGCAATATATTCTACAGATATAAAAATAAATAAAAGAGTTCTTATAAATTTATGTCCTAAAATTCGGAGATGTGGTGTAGAAGTTTGAAATTTAGTGATGTTTTTAAGTATAAAAACATCACAATTAGAAAAACATCATAAAAATCATTCAAAATAATATTTTATTTGTAAAATCGCTATTTTTGGGGATTACTCAACCGGGTCTCACAATGCAAATTCACCTCAAATATCCATTTAGTTGGTCATTGGCAAGCACTCTCTCATTGTACATGAAAATAACAAAACAAACATTTACTGATCTGGATAAAATTGATAGTTAAATAGTACCTAAGACTCACCCGCGGGTACTCCGCCCCCTAGCCACTGACATCACTGACATTCTATTCAACATATCCCATTCCATATCTTCCATCTAATTCAAATATTATTCGGACCTATTCGTTAATAATCTTTAACAACTAGCTAGTGTCACCTGAAATAATATAGGGGCTTCCTCCGGACGCAAATCTGCCGCTAAACAGATTCGCGTCCCAATCGATGGGGCTAATTGGGGTCCTCACGCAACGCCCCAGCGGTGTCAATCGAGAAGCAAGAGAGACCTCAAACTCTCAAGACCATCCTCGAAGGAATGACGTCACAAGAGGTTTTCTACTCCCATAGTCAAAAGACTCGCTACTTCCAAATGTCAGCTCTGTGACAAAACACAACACTACAGCCGGCCGGCTCGTCTACTACTGACTCGCCGCCGCGCGCCGACAAGATAAGCCTCCTCTTACATCACAATTTTACCTGATCACAAATATTTACATCGCTTGCCAATGAATCATACTATTTTCTCTAATCGACTTTCAAATAGAGTGTTTTAGCATTACTAGATAAATAAATAGAGAGTTTCCGAAGGAATGCATATTGTTTATTAGAATAGTGAATAAATAAAAGCATTATTATGACGAACTTATTTTCCAAGTTTTACATGTTATATATCGCAAGTTCTAAAGTGATAATTCTAAGTAAATCTTAATGCTTAAATACGTAAACTAATGTCATAAAAATTCGTTAATTTAAGTATGGACTGTATAATATCAAAATTTATCAAATTCTACAAATATATTTAGAAAAAAACAGAGGTGTCAAATGGAAATAAGAAACGTTCTGATATCTTCCGATATTTCCGAAGTTCGTTTATCTCATCAGATAATAATTTTTATTATGCTGCTGTGGGCCCCCTATCAACCCCTATTTCCAAAGCGTTCCCATATTGAATATTGATATTTAATAAGAATACCTACAGGGAGAATCATTAAAGCTTTAAATATCCTATTTAATAAATCCATTGAAGAAGAAATAACCCCATCACAGTGGAACAACGCAACAATCATTATTGTACACAAGAAAGGTGACGTTACAGACCTTAAAAAATCTAGGCCGATCAGCCTTCTTAGCCACGTATACAAATTATTTAGTAAACCAAGCATCTGACAAATAAAATAGACTTTTTTTCTTTCGAGCGAACAAGCAGGTTTCCGATTAGGTTACAGAACAAATGACCATCTTCTAACAGTCAAGGTCCTTATCGAGACATGCATTGAGTATAATAGACCACTAATGCTTGTCTTCGTGGATTTCGAGAAGGCCTTCGAATCGGTAGACCAGTGGAAGCTTCTAGAGACACTAAGTGAGCGTCGCATCGATCATCGATACTCCTCAATCATAAGACATATATATGACGTCAGAATATCGACAAATCAATGCACAGACAAATTTAATATCGATCGAGGGGTAAGACAAGGCGACACACTGTTCTCTTAACTAAAAATGATAAACTGGAATTCAACAGGAATTGACATCGATGGCAAATTGATAAACATTCTCTGTTTTGCAGATGACGTTATTTTAATAACAGACAACATACAGGAGGCACAGAATATGCTGGATATGCTGAATGATGCTTCGGAAAAAGTTGAAAATTAACTTGTCAAAGACACAATACATAACAAACCTAGTACTGAGTGGAAATTTAAACATTAATAACAAACCTTTGGAACAAGTGCATATATATAAATACTTAGGGCATGAGATCGGTATTAGAAGGGATAATCAGACCCACGAATTCTACGATGAATAGGTTTGTCGTGGGCGACATTCGGTAAACTAAGGCATATAATGAGATCTGATATTCCCATATGTTTAAGAAGAAAGATCTTTAACCAGTGTGTCTTGCCTGTCCTCACGTATGGAGCTGAAACACTTACTTTGACAAAAAAGAACATACATAGAATACAGGTCATGCAACGGAAAATGGAAAGGTCCATGTTGGAAGTTACACTCAGAGATAAAATACCCAATCATACAATACGAAATCAAACAGAAGGAAGAGATGCTGTTATATCTGTCTTACATCTTAAATGGAATTAGGTAGGATATGTGGCTAGGATGACAAATGGACGGTGGACAAAGAGACTTGTGGAATGGAGACCGAGACACGAGGCCTATAGAAGCAGAGGACGACCTCCTAGTCGATGGACAGATGATATTAAGAGGGTGGCTGGAAACTGGATTCAAGTGGCACAAAATAGAAAGAATTGGCTAGAGTTAAGGGAGGCTTTTGTTCAGCAGTGGACGGTAATGATGATGACCCACAGGGAGATATTGGTACGCAAAATGCATCTAATTGTAGTTTCCTAGGTACTTGTAATGGATGTATATAAAATACATAAAACCCTTTATATCATATGTTGGAAAAGTTCGTTTAAAATTAACAATTATTAGAAATTATATTTCTGTAAAATAACAACCCAAAGAATAATAGTTAAATTTATAGTAATATGTACCTTAAAAAAAGAGTAAACAATATGAATTACCCTTTTCGTGTAATAAATGAATACAAAAATGTTTTAGTTCTATCTAAATAACCTTTATTTTAAAAATCAACATAAAAAAAATATTTTTTTTAATATTTACTTACTTTAGTAGTCGAGCACAAACTGTACCTAGTTCATAAACTGTACCTACTGTTATAAAAAAGCATGTTAAAGTCTGTAAAGAAAATTTTCTATATACCTTCTTCCAAAAGACAAATACAATTTCTTTCGTATATCTTTAAGTATCTTCGTTTATTTTCTATAGTGCCAAATTATAACTTCAATACTCATCAAATCGAACACCGATCAATATTTCTTATCGCAGGTATAATAATATATTCACCAATATGTTTTATTTGTCTGAAAACATATTTCGATTTGGTATTTTGGGAACCACCTATGCCTATGGAAGATGTGTTGATGATTCCAGCAAGCATAATAGGGGTTGCAAGGATAATTGATGCACTATTGCAACCTTACCTGCATAAGGCTACATGGGAAATGTTCTTCCATCGTTGTGTTAGAATTGAAAATAAAATAGATTTTCTGAATCCAGACAAGGGAAAACAATCAATCCTAGTAATATATGATAAAAGATTCATTTTTACTATAGTAAATTGCATTGTCCTTATTGAATATTGTGTTGAATACAGCTTCATGCTTGACGATGCAGGTCTGTTTGAATTTCCATATACCGTATTTGTCTATCATTCTTTTACAACTAGCTTGGTAATGACTTTCTTTGCAGCATATTTTGAGCAAAAATTCATTGATGTTAACACAATCCTTGTTAATAGCACTTTTGAGAATAACTTTACTGGAATTGTGCGAAATTTAATTATACTTTTTGTAGAATTAGCATACGTAATACAACTGTTTAATATTTTATTTGGTCCACAGTTACTTTTAATAATACTGTTTTACGGAAATAATGCTTTAAGCCTAACTTTGCATGCTGTTACAAGGAACGAAAATGTAGAGTTTAGTACACCAATATACTTTTATGTAATTTATTTTGGGGTAAGTAGCAAACAAGTTCTCTCTATAAAAAAAGTTCTATGCAAATTTTCGCTAAAGTCAACCGTGTAGGCACAAAATCACTTGAAATTTTACAATTTTGCGTAAAATATGATATACATATAGTCGATTTTCCGAAATCAAACGTCGATTAGGGTTCACCTCGGGGTTCACTAAAACTAGTTTTATTTAGTTTCTTCAGTTTTGTCATGAAACAGTGGCGAATCATTAATTCGCTCATTAATTTATGAATAATTAATTTTAATTATTGAAAATGTCTACTTATGTGTTTCCACACCACCCAAGAGGTAAAGTACATGCAGCGTTTATTTTAACGTGGTCTCCTCGGAGGCCTACTCCACTAGGTAAATTAAAAAATTTAACTTATCTGCACAAGTCCGACGGACCTGGCTCATTGATGTCAAGGTCGATCGTGTCTGCTGTGCTGGGCTCATCAGGGTGGTCTCTCAATACGTCCAACTCGTCATCTTCAGCCGCCAGAGGGATATCTACAGGCAAGTCCAACTCCTCTTCATCGGATTCGTCGAGTGACACTTCAGTGAGGCTGTCACAGGATATTCCATTGCAGTATGTACAGGGTGAGTCAACGATAGCGTAAAGTCCATTATCTCATTTGTTTCGAGGTTTACAAAAAAAATATTAAATATAAAAGTTATATGACATGGTTAAGATACACATTTTAAAATTATTATACAGTACACAGGGTGCTTCAAAAAAGTGTGGCGAATATAACATATGTTTTTTTTAAATGCAACACCCTATTTTTTATTTTATTTTTAGATTCTGCGTAAAATTCCATTACTTTTTTATATATAATGTTATATACCTAAAATTAATAGTTTTTGTTATATTTAAATTTGTTTAAACAAGTGTTAGATTGCAATGGGTTAAAAAATTGTCAATGATGGCATTGATTCTGAAGTTGGACAACTAAAATTTGGTCGGAGAATTTTATAGAGATATAGAAAAAGACCTATGTAAAGATATTTTAGTTAGATGTTACAGGGTGTTCAAAATATATTTAGGTATTTCAACTAATTAAAATTAAGGAATTTCAATTTTTTTAAATGGTACACCCTATATATTATCATTTTTTCTGATAGATTTTACGAAACTCTTCAACTTTTGTTAAGAATGTCATATACCTATTTTTATTAGTTTGCGATTAATTCCTATTTTTTCTATTTTTACCCATATTTTTAATACAATTGCGCTATAACATCATAGTTGCCATGACAAAAAGTAATAATTATGACAATTTCATGTCTGTTAAGCAAGTTAAGAACAAAATTTGAATATTAGTTTAATTTGTTGTAATAAGTATAAATGGTAGAGATAACAGATTTTCTTGAAATGAATTAGTCAATGTGAATGATATACACGGGCAAGCTTAGAAAACCACATTTTTTGGTTCAGTACTATTTATTATATAGTACTTGTATGCTAACTACTATAAGGATAGATGTATATTATCTAGAAAACATCTTCAGTGTGTAATAGGACGGTTTCGTGGCAGTAGTAATATTGGCTTTACCAAATGAATTATAAATCAGAAGTACTACGAGAAAAAAACTATACTGTATGTCGAAGAAAATTCATATATCAGTAGTCTTTAGCAATTAGGTAATCTAATATTACCCTAATCTGTGGCTATTCGCCCCGACAAAAAATCCCAAGTGTCATCTTTCATAATATAGAATTTACCTATAATATATATAGAAAATAAACCAAGAAATTCACTACTGCGATTTAGTTTATTTGAGTAAAGTTAATTAATTTTAACTAATACCAGCAATTGTAACTAATTATGAAGCTACTTGTTAAAGGTAAGTAATAAATAGTTTTGTTTTGTCATGGCAACTATGATTTTATAGGGTAATTGTATTAAAAATGTGGGTAAAAATAGAAAAAATGGGAATAAATTGCAAACTATTAAAAAGAGGGATATGACATACTTAATAAAAGTTGAAGAGTTTTGTCAAATCTATCAGAAAAAATGATAATATATAGGGTGTCCCATTTAAAAAATTTGAGATTTTTTAATTTTAAGTAGTTGAAATTCATAAATATATTTTGAACGCCCTGTATCATTTAACTAAAATATCTTTACATATATCTTTTTTTTCATCTCTATAAAACTCTCCTACCAATTTTGGTACTCCAACTTCAGAAACAATGGCACCACTGACAATTTTTTACCACACTGCCATTTAACATTTGTTTAAATAAATTGAAATATTACAAAAACTAATAATTTTAGGTATATAATATTATATATAAAAAAAGTTATGGAATTTTACGCAGAATCTAAAAATAAAATAAAAAATAGGGTGTTGCATTTAAAAAAACATATGTTATAGCCGCCACACTTTTTTGAAGCACCTTGTATACTCTATAATAATTTTAAAATGTGTATCTTAACCATCCCTATAACTTTTATATTAAAGACTTTTTTGTAAACCTTGAAACAAACGAGATAATGGACTTTACTCTATCGTTGACTCACCCTGTACAAATCATTGAACATTTTAATCCTGCTTTTCTGCATCCGCAGGCTTTACCACAGTTGTTGGTTTTGCATTTACAGGATAAAAATGCCAATAGGGATTTTGGAGCTGGATCTTTCAACGTTGTGACTGGAGTAATGCCTGTTTTTGTTTTGTTCCAACCCCATTCTTCGGCATCTTTGGTACAACCAGACCAATGCTGAACCTGGTGGTAAGTTCGCAATAAATGCTGTCCAGCACGACAATTAATTATTCATAAATTAATGAGCGAATTAATGATACGCCACTGTTTCATGACAAAATAACTAGTTTAGTGAACCCTAATCGACATTTGATTTCGGAAAATAGACTATACAATATATCATACTTTACGCAAAATTGTAAAATTTACAGGGATTTTGTGCCTAAACGGTTGACTTTAGCGAAAATTTTCATAGAACCTTTTTTATAGGAATATTTTATTCTCTTTTAATTTTGCTCTCTTCAAATTTTTGCGAAAAACGCATAGTTTTCGAGATATTTACAAAATACCGATTTTAGGCTTGGCCGGCGCCGCCGGCAAGTCTGGAAATGTGCATTTTATGGATTTTAATTAGGGACCCTAAAACCTATAAACCTGCAAAGTTTCAAAACTTGCGGACTTTTTTCCAAGCAGGCCCCTTTTTGATCCCCAATGACTGAACTATACAGGATCTGGCGATAATGCGTTGTAGCTTCTTAATAACTTAGAAATGTTGTATAGATGTCCGACGCACTAGTGCCGGACCCTGTATGCTGTATGCCAATGACAAAAATTTGCCAAGTACACGAGTCGTCCGAGCTTATTTATATTTTTTTTGTAATAAATTTTTCTATTAGTATACAGGGTGCGTCTTAAATAAGCGCAAATATCTTTAGGGGTAGTATATTTCAAACCCAGAAACACGTCTAGTAGAGTTTTTTTCGCGAAAAACCTGTTTTGAAAATTTTGTATTTTTTTGGAAAGTTTTTAAATTTTTAATTAATCATTATACCTTCATAATATGGCAACATAGGTTATAGATTAAACGCTTGATTAAACCAGGATTAAAATTACAAGGAAGAAAACCCAGAAAAGTGGTTTTCAAAATTTTAGCAAAAAAAATTGTTTTTTTTTATAATTTTCAAAGTAAAATAACCCGACTATTTTGGCCTTATTTGAAGAACGGTAAAGAGAAAATATGTTTCTTTTATCGAGATCTACTAATCCTGAAAATATTTCCACTTATTTCTGACTCACCCTGTATAATGGGGAAACATGTTTATGTTTCCCCATTATACGTTAACAGATGTTTATACATGTTTATTTATTAATTATTATTATTTTTAAACACTTTTTTAAAGATAAACAGGTGCGGTAAAAAGGAGCTATGTACGGTAATTTGAGCTACGCGGTGCGGTAATTCAATATTGAGAAGTTGGCAACCCTGGGTACAGCCCACAATAGCTCGGATAATCGAGAGCCTCCTGTAAAGAATTATTAACTTTTAAATGACTACCCGAAGGTTTAGACACAGTTTACTTTAGTTAATATTCGGTGGTTTAGATATAGGACATAAAATACCGTTGAAAATCAATTTTATTAGTCTTTTAATTTTTTGATTAACAAACGTAATATTATTTTTATTGTGATAATTTATACAGTGTACTGTAATTTTCTAGAATGTATGATTTTATTAACTCATTTTGAATAACCTACATTACATATTTAACGTTTTGTTTATTTTTTTCAACAAGTTGTGTTTGTTGGAACGGGTCGGGGATTGTCAATTTAAAAAATTAACTTGTAAATATTAATCAATGAAAAGAGCTTCAGTTATAAGCTATACAGGGCAAGTTTAAATATGTGCTAATATTTTCAGGGCTGGTAGATCTCGGTAAAAATTCAAAATAACCTAGTTATTTTACTTTGAATATTTAAAAAAATGATTTTTGCTCAAATTTTGAGAACCACTGGATACTTACTGTGTTTTATTTCTTGTAAATTTATTCTTAATTGTAATAGATATACAGGGTGGTCCGAACTGTATTCCGGAAACTTCGGCAGCATATTCTGCAGATAAAAATAAGTAAAAAAGTTCGTATAAATGTATGTTCTAAAATGCTTAGTTTTAGAGATGCAGGGAGTAGAAGTTTCATTTTTATTTCGATTTTTTCCAAATAATTTCTGAAGTAACGTCAATATTTGGATGAAAATTGGTGTCCGGGAGTTTTTTGACATGAGAAATTTGATTTTTATGTCAATATGACTCCTACTAGTAGAGGGCGCCACCTACATATTTTTTAACTCAATACAGTCAAATAGCTATCTACTCAACATGCTTATTTTAGTCAATAATGACAAGTATCTATTGACTATTTCCATTCTAAATATCTTTAGAGCGGTTGATCCTAGCGATGTGGGTCAAATTCGACGCTTTTAAATGAAAACACCATTTTCTATAGGAGATAGACGAAAACTAATATCGGTGTCTGAAGCTCAATTTTCATCAAAAATATGATGGTGAAAACCGCACATCAATATCTGTTACCGTTTCGGAGTTACGGGGTGTTTTTCAAAAATGTGCATTTTTAACAAATCGCTGTAACTTTTTTGCTATGGAAAATTTTGTATTTCTATGAAAACATTTCCAAAGCACCTTTTACGTAGACTTTAATGGTTTAAGTATAATTTTTTAAAACTAATAATTTAAAATTATCAACAGAAAAATTGATTTTTTATTTGGGACACCCTCTATATTTTTAATTAACTGAAAGGAATTTAAAATTACCTTTCCAAGAATATAGCACACTTGATATTTTGTTATAATCCCCTTCGAAATACAGAATTTTTAAAAGTTCGCCAGTTTTAACTAGTAGGCTTTGGACCCCTTATTGATGATATGCCCTTAATTGAACTCGAAAACATATTTTTCCAGCAAGACGACGCACCGCCTCTGAACGCTGAAGTTATCAGCAAATTTTTGCAGCCAATTTCAAGAATAACTGAATAGCTAACCAAGATCCCAGCCGTTGGCCGTCGAGGCCGCCTGACTTAGTGCTTATGGATCTAATCCTATGGATATATTTGCGGAAGAATAAAGGTTCCTTATTCTTCCGTATAATCTAGACAAGAATTAGAAATACTTAGCAGTTATGAGAAGGTATCTTTCAACCCTACTGAGTTAATGAATTCCGCGAGAAATGTTCAAAAACTGCCCCGTCTGTCCATAACAGAAGACGGTCGATATGTCGAACACCTGTAGCAAAATCTCATGTCTTGGTTTGCTATTTATTTTTATTGTTATTAGATATAATTTAAATGTCTTGATGTTGATTAAATATATTTTAAATTGTTATAAAATTGTGCATCTCTCATAGCAAATATTATTTTGGTTTTAATTGATGCTAACAGCTAGAATTTTTTTGCATTACAGCCGGTGCCGTCCAAAGCCTACTTATTTAAAGCGGGCGAATTTTTATATACTCTATATCTCGAAGAGGAATCGAGCAAAATATAAAGTGTGTTATATTTTTGGAAAGGTAATTTAAAATTCTTTTCAATAAATTAAAAATATACAGGGTGTCCCCTATAAAAAATCAAATTTTCTGTTGATAATTCTTAAATTATTAATTTTAAAAAAATTATACTTAAACCATTAAATTCTACGTAAAAAGTTGCTTTGGAAATGTTTTCATAAAAATACAAAATTTTCCATAGCAAAAAAGTTACAGCGATTTGTTAAAAATGCATATTTTTGAAAAACACCCCGTAACTCCGAAACGGTAACAAATATCGATATGCGGTTTTCACCATCATGTTTTTGACAAAAATTGAGCTCCAGACACCCATATTAGTTTTTGTCTATCTCCTATAGAAAAGGGTGTTTCCATTTTAAAAGCGTCGAATTTGACCCACCCTGTACCTACCTTAAAAAGGGAGTAAACAATATAAATTACCCTTTTCGTGTTTTAAAAGAATACAAAAATGTTTTAGTCCTATCTAAATAACTCCTATTTTAAAAATCAACATAAAAAGTTTAGTTTTTTTAATATTTACTTACTTTAGTAGTCGAATAGAAACGGTACCTAGTTTACAAACTGAATCTACTGTTACAAAAACCATGTTAAAGTCCCTAAAGAAAAATTTCTATATACCTTCTTCCAAAAGACAAATACAATTTCTTTCGTATATCTTTAAGTATCTTCGTTTATTTTCTATGGTGCCAAATTATAACTTCAATACTCATCAAATCGAACACCGATCAATATTTCTTATCGCAGGTATAATAATATATTCACCTATATGTTTTATTTGTCTGAAAACATATTTCGATTTGGTATTCTGGGAACCACCTATGGATATGGAAGATGTGTTGACGATTCCAGCAAGCATAATAGGGGTTGCAAGGATAGTTGATGCACTACTTCAACCTTACCTGCATAAGGCGACATGGGAAAGGTTCTTCCATCGTTGTGTTAGAATTGAAAGTAAAATAGATTTTCTGTATCCAGATAAGGGAAAACAATCAATCCTAGTAATATATGATAAAAGATTCATTTTTACTATAGTAAATTGCATTATCCTTATTGAATATTGTGTTGAATACAGCTTCATGCTTGACGATACAGGCCTGTTTGAATTTCCATATACGGTATTCGTTTATCATTCTTTATCGACTAGCTTGGTAATGACTTTCGTTGCAGCATATTTTGAGCAAAAATTCATCGATTTTAATACAATCCTTGTTAATAGTACCTTTGAGAATAACTTTACTGGAATTGTGCGAAATTTAATTATACTTTTTGTAGAACTAGCATACGTAATACAACTGTTTAATGTTTTATTTGGTCCACAGTTACTTTTAATAATACTGTTTTACGGAAATAATGCTTTAAGTCTTACTTTACATGTTGTTACACAAAACGATAGTGTAGAGATTAGTACACCAGTATACTTTTATGTAATTTATTTTGGGGTAAGTACTATACAAGAGATATTTGATTTAATTTATACATTTAGTTATAAAATATAATTACAAAATAAGAGTACATTCGGGAGTTCGGAACATCAATGTTCCGAAATAGCTCGATATCTCCGTTTTCAAATTTTCACTCCATATTTTTAACAAAGTATGCCTGCGATGTCAATTTTAAAATATTTTCGTAGATTTTATACAGGGGTAAAATATTTTTTACACTATATTTGTAGTTTTTTTTTTAATGAAGTGGCTGGTGGTCATAAACAAAAGTCTAGTGTTAGATCTGCAAGATGAGCAAGACCGACCAGTTCAAGACTTGCGCAAGACCAAGACTAAGACACAACATGCATTTTATATCTCATTTTTCATAGATAATAGTTGGTAGTAATCTTTATTTTTTTTAACTATAACCCCCTCCGTTTATAATTTATTATAATGGGTGGTGCACGAGAGGCAAACCGCGACCCAAAATTGTGTACACTGCACTGGACATTGGCTCTTAATTGGCACATTGGTCTTTCAGAATTTTCCCCATTTCCCCATTTCCCCATTGCGCATTCTCCTCTCCCGCTCGTATCTATGGACAATTTGTGCAGTCTAGCACATTCTCTCCCCATCTCATATCTCTGGGTAAATGTCAACGAATTATCAAAAAAGATTGGTTCAAAAATAATTTTATATAGAATATTATTATTATTACTATTAGGTAGTATAGATGGGGGCAAACAGCGATATATGGGGAAGGTTACAGCGAAGGTTATAGTGGACGACCAACTTTCTGATGAAGTAAAGATTCTGAGCGGCGTTCGTCAAGGATGTATACTTTCTCCGCTATTGTTTAATATACAGGGTGAGTTTCCTACGATGTTCTCTATGGGCAACTCGGAAACTACTGGAGATAGAGAGTCGGTTAAATGGGGAAAGAATTGCAGTTTTGAGGGGTCATAAATATGCGCCTTTCAGATTTTTGAAAAAGTTCATGGCTTACTAGATATTTCGAAAAAAACAAATTTTGGCTATTTTAAAAATTGTTCCTAATTCCATTATATATAATCTAAAATATAATATATAATATATTATATTTTAGACAAAAAGTGTTCAGATAAAAGTTGTAGATAATCACATTCTTAATGAGTTTGTGTTCTCCGATTTTTTCTAAAGCTTGTCATTTTTGACATATGACACAAACATATGTTTTTTTAAATGGAAACCATAGTTGGCCATGACTTCATAAAAAGCGCCATTTTTTAAGCTTTTCAGCGATATAAGCTATAATATGTTTCTTTCACAAAATTACTGAGTTATAGCCAATTCTTATCTTTCTTGACTAATTTCACTTAGTTAGCCATGGAAACAAGTTCAATCGTCGTTGCAAGTTAAAATCGTGATGACCGTCTTAATGCTATTCAGGTGCAACAACAGCTCCGTGAAACACGACGAGTGACTGTTAGTCAGTGGACAGTAAGACGAAGATTGAAGGAAAGTAATATGACCCCCAAAACACCCGCAATTGGTCCAAAACTTACGCCAGCTCATGGTCAAGCACGCCTGCGTTTTGCACGGGAACATCTGAATTGGACACTAGAACAATGGGAATGTGTTTTATTCTCAGATGAGACCAGGATATGCCTCTATGGTAACGACCGAAGAAGAAAAGTGTACCGGAGGCCAAGTGAGCGATTCACAGAATGCTGCATTGAGGAGCGGATTGCTTATGGAGGTGGTTCCTGCAAGACCTGGGGTGCAATTTCTATGACCGCGCGAACCGACCCAGTTTTCATCCGGTGGGACGACCGTCGGCACGGGAGAGGAGGTTTAACTGGTGTTAGGTATATTGAGGAGATTTAAGCAGTTCATGTGGAACCTTACGTCGACTACATTGGAAACGAATTCGCTTTTATGCATGACAATGCAAGGGCACACACATCAAGAATTGTACACGATTACATTTCAGAAGTCGGTTTTCGGGTTATGGAATGACCAGTATGCAGTCCAGAATTAAACCCGATAGAACATTTCTGGGATGAGCTAACACGAAGGATTCGTACTAGATAAAGAGCCCCAACCTTTATCCCAGAGCTCATTGTTGCAGTAGAGGAAGAGTGGCTTAACATCCCGCAAGAAACAATATCAAATTTAATCGAATCTATGCCAAATCGTATCAGAGATGTTGTTAGATCAAGAGGGGGTCGTACCCATTATTGAAAATTTAGTTTAGTTAATTGTCCATAAATAAATAAATAAATAATAACATACCTCTTACTAATAAAACACGATAATTTGTATCATGCATTAATTTAATAATTTTAATCCAAAGAAACCAAAATGCAAATTAATATCTCTAAACTCTTTTCATACTGGATTAGGATATCGAATGGGAATGCATAAAGTAAACATATTATGCTATGCCGATGACGCAGTACTTATTGCAGAGTCAGAGAACGACCTCCAAAGAATGCTACAAACTTTTAACAGACAAGCAGAAAAACTTAACATGCAAATTTCCACAAATAAGACCAAATGCATGACCATTACAAAGGAGCCTCTACGGTGCAAATTGGTAATAAAAAACAAAACTATTTGATCAGATAATGTCATTCGAATACCTCGGATGCAAAATTACAAGCTCAGGATTCCTGGAAGAAGAAGTAAGGAAACAAGCAAATAAAGCTGCCGCAATATCAGGACATCTTAAATATCTCATGTGGAAAAACAAACATTTGAGTACAGAATGTAAGTCAAGAATATACAAAACCTGCATACGACCAGTGATGACATATGGTGCGGAAACCAGAGCTGAAACATCAGTAACAAAGAGAATCCTACGAACTACTGGAAATGAAGACCTTAAGAATGATAACTGGATACACATTGAGGGACAGACAGAGAAATGTAGACATAAGAGAAAAGTGCCAAACAAACGACGTTGTCAGATGGATAAGGCAGAGAAGAAGAGAATGGAACCAGCATGTCAATAGAATGGGCCCCGACAGAATGGCCATAATAATTCGCAACGACGTACCCCATGGCAGAAGACCTACTGGACGACCCCCTAAACGTTGGCAAGACAGTTGGCAGTCAACCTCGCAAGAGTTGCTTAGACGAGGAGGAAACCGGAACTAAACAGGCGATACGCCTTCTAAAAGAAGAAGAAGAAGAAGAAACTCTTTTCAAAGAATATGAAACTGTCTTTCAAACAGCATAATTTTTTTCTTAATCTGACAAATAGATTCTAAAAAAGATATAGTTAACTTCAAAAGTTTGCCTTGGGCCGATTTCTATGCAAGCAAGTGTATAATATAATATATAATGTCATTTTAACAGAACGACAACGGTTTTTGTAGACGTATCTGTTTTAAAAAACTAAAGTGTTCTCGAATAGTTGAATTTAAATATTTTAAATAGTTTTTTTTTCTTTATTCTCTGTATTTTTTTTGCTTCCGACGACGGAAAGAGATAAACTTTCCGAAACGTTAGGCATTTTTTTGTTCGTTTGCGGCAAATTTGGCAAATATGTATATCTGTAAACCTAACTTCTGACAAGTAGTTTCTGTTTGGGATTAACGCAGAAGTGTTTACAAAAAATAACTATTTTATTTTGTAGACTTTTGTGCAGTGGCGAAATACCCATATAGGATTTTTTGGAGAAATTATATGTCAACTTTTGACATATTCGCTTTAAAAAACTAGATCTAGAGAGCCATGGCTGTGTTAAAAACACTAATGTTTAATCAAGGAGTTTTGGAAAATCGATTTGATCGTGTAATGTTTTTCGAGGCTTCTCCTGGCCGGTTAAAAGATGCCCAAATCATATTTTTAATAATATCTCAATTTTTTCAAATGGAACTAGGGTGCCTCATTAGCATATTTGGAAAAAGCATTTTTCTACGAATAATTTAGTACCACACGCCTGTTGTTTCGAGTCAAATTATCGTTACGAACCGCACGTTACAATTTCAAATAAACCAGGCATATGTGAAAATGTCAAAAGTTAACATATAAAACCGAATAAAGTAAAAAATTGAATACGTCAATCAATCCTAATTTATGTCATATACTAACATACCAAATCTTGATTTTTTATCTGAAAAAATAAAACATTATAGGGACGCACCCGGTATACTACTTTAGGAAAAAAGAATTAGTATCTAGAAAAGATATAATTTTGAAAACAATTATAAATATGTATTTACCATAATATGTAGTTTCACATACTGTTTTCATTATTTAATATTTACAAATAAATTTTTAAAATTACTTAATACGCTTGACCCTTGCCAACAAACCAACTTTGTTGAAAAAATAAACAAAACATTAAATATGAAATGTAAGTATATCAATGTGTTAATAAAAGTATACGCATTCTAGAAAATTATATAGTAGACTGTATGTATGTAGTAACTATGAAAATTCAGAAATTTAGTACATACTCTAAATATACATTATTATGAAAGTCAACAGCAGAAAATATATATCGTCATAAAACTATATTATACTTCTCTTACTAGTCCAGTAATTAATAGATACTTTTGTTGTAAGAGTCATGTTAAAATATTTCAAAAAATGTTTATATGTATATTCTTCCAACGGACAAATACAATTTCTTAACTACATATTTAAATATTTGCGTCTATTTTCCATGGTGCCCAATTACAATTTCGAAACCCATCAAATTGAATATCAAATAGTATTCTTTATTATCGGTGTAATAATCTATACTCCAGTATGTATTCTTGGTCTGAGAGTTTTTTTCGAAAGTGATTTTTGGATCCGATCAATGCCAGTAGAAGACGTGCTACTTATACCAGCCACCATAATAGGAGTTACGGGAATATTTCATGCAGTTGTTCATCCTTATTTGCATTACAAAACATGGGAAACATTGTTCTTTTGTTGCATTAAAATTGAAAATAAAATAGAATTTTTAGGTATAAACAAAACGAAAGAGTTAGTTCAATAGTATACGATAAAAGGTAATTTTACCTTAGTCAATTGTTTTTTTTCATTGAAAAGTTTTATATGTATAGTTACATGCTTGATGAATCCGGCCTCTTTGAATTTCCATACACTGTATTCATTTATCATTCTTTAATGATCAGTTTAGTAATGACTTTCATCGCAGCATACCTAGAGCAAAAATTCATTGATATAAATATTTTACTTGTTGCCAGTGTTTTTGATGATATGTTTACGAAAACTGTAAGAAATTTAAATAAGCTATTTGTAGAATTAGCATATGTAGTTAAATTGTATAATATTTTATTTGGTCCTCAGTTACTTTCAATAATACTGTTATATGGAAATAATGCTTTAAATCTTAGTTTGCATGTTGTTCTAAACGAAGAAGATGAAATGTATAGCAGTACTACATATTTTTATGTAATATATTTTGCGGTAAGTTGCCTAAAATTTATATATTTTATTCCATATTATTTATTTTTGAATTCTGTGAGCGAGAGTGGTCTTGATCTTGCACAGCAAATGGCATTAATTTGGCCTTAAACTACAAGACCAAGACTAAGATGCACCAGAGTAAAAATAAATTTTGAAGCACATAAAACTGAACATCAAATAGTATTCTTTATCATCGGTGTAATAATATATACTCCAGTATGCAATCTTTGTCTAAGAGTTTTTTTCGAACCATTTTTTCGATTTTTGTATTAACGTTCTATGCCAGTACAAGCTGTGGTACTTATACCGGCCTATAATAGAAATTATAAGAATATTTCATCCTGTTGTTCATCCTTATTTGCATTACACAACATGGGAAACATTTTTCTTTTTGCATTAAAATTGAAAATAAAATAGAATTTTTAGGTATAAACAAAACGAAAGAGTTAGTACCAATAGTATACGATAAAAAGGTAATTTTTACCTTAGTCAATTGTCTTTTTTTCATTGAAAAGTTTTATATGTATAGTTACATGCTTGATGAATCAGGCCTCTTTGAATTTCCATACACTGTATTCATTTATCATTCTTTAATGATCAGTTTGGTAATGACTTTCATCGCAGCATACCTAGAGCAAAAATTCATTGATATAAATATTTTACTTGTTGACAGTGTTTTTGATATGTTTACGAAAACTGTAAGAAATTTAAATAAGCTATTTGTAGAATTAGCATATGTACTTAAATTGTATAATATTTTATTTGGTCCTCAGCTACTTTCAATAATTCTGTTATATGGAAATACTGCTTTAAATCTTAGTTTGCATGTTGTTCTAAACGAAGAAGATGAAATGTATAGCAGTACTACATATTTTTATGTAATTTATTTTGCGGTAAATTGCCTAAAATTTATATATTTTATTCCATATTATTTATTTTTGAATTCTGTGAGCGAGAGTGGTCTAGAGAGTGGCGCAGTAAATTGCATTAATTTGGCCTTAAACTACAAGACCAAGACTAAGATGCACCAGAGTAAAAATAAATTTTGAAGCACATAAAACTGAACATCAAATAGTATTCTTTATCATCGGTGTAATAATATATACTCCAGTATGCAATCTTTGTCTAAGAGTTTTTCTCGAACCATTTTTTCGATTTTTGTACACGTTCTATGCCAGTACAAGCTGTGGTACTTATACCGGCCTATAATAGAAATTATAAGAATATTTCATCCTGTTGTTCATCCTTATTTGCATTACACAACATGGGAAACATTTTTCTTTTGTTGCATTAAAATTGAAAATAAAATAGAATTTTTAGGTATAAACAAAACGAAAGAGTTAGTTCCAATAGTATACGATAAAAAGGTAATTTTTACCTTAGTCAATTGTTTTTTTTTCATTGAAAAGTTTTATATGTATAGTTACATGCTTGATGAATCCGGCCTCTTTGAATTTCCATACACTGTATTCATTTATCATTCTTTAATGATCAGTTTGGTAATGACTTTCATCGCAGCATACCTAGAGCAAAAATTCATTGATATAAATATTTTACTTGTTGCCAGTGTTTTTGATGATATGTTTACGAAAACTGTAAGAAATTTAAATAAGCTATTTGTAGAATTAGCATATGTAGTCAAATTGTATAATATTTTATTTGGTCCTCAGTTACTTTCGATAATACTGTTATATGGAAATACTGCTTTAAATCTTAGTTTGCATGTTGTTCTAAACGAAGAAGATGAAATGTATAGCAGTACTACATATTTTTATGTAATTTATTTTGCGGTAAGTTGCCTAAAATTTATATATTTTATTCCATATTATTTATTTTTGAATTCTGTGAGCGAGAGTGGTCTTGATCTTGCGCCTGATCGCATTAATTTAGCCTTAAACTACAAGACCAAGACTAAGATGCACCAGAGTAAAAATAAATTTTAAAGCACATAAAACTGAACATCAAATAGTATTCTTTATCATCGGTGTAATAATATCGTCGACTTTATGACGAAAAGCCGTATCTCGATTTTTGGCGATTTTGAGATATCAACGTCATGACATGCCCAATGGGTCATATTTAACATAGCGAATTTGCGCATCCCAATATTGTACCTTTTTCATTTTATATTCGTTTAAAAATTTGCCCCATCTCAAATACTACAATTCTTCGTTATGACGAAGAAACCTATGTTGAGCTAGGGCTCTTTGTTATATCAATTGTTATACTACAAGAAAGATGGAATTTGAGATAGGTCCTTTTGTTTTAAGTTATGAAAATGCATGCGAGAGAAAATCGCACCATTCTACCTAATTATTTTTTGATGGCTGCTTGGGACAAAATAAAACTTCTATCATGGCAGCAACTCTCTTTTACAGTGTGATTTTGAGTCTGTTTTTTTTTGCCAAAAACCATTGTTAGAATGAGCTAGACTCTGCACATAGCTGTATCGGGTATGCAAAAGATTGTCCAAGAATATTGCAAATAAGCAAAAGATGTCCAAGAATTGATCGAAAGCAAAACTACGAAACGAAAATTGCCCTAATGGAAAAATTCCCGAAATTATAATTTCCCTAAGAACATTTTAGCTAACCAAAAACTTGCCCGAAAAATACTATAATTTTTATCTCATTATCATTGTCAGGCCATTGGCATTGTCATCCCTGTCAATTTTTGGAAAATTTTATTTATTGTGCCTATCATCATCCTGCATAAACACGTAGAATGGAAGTCGAATTTGTCATCATTGAGCAGGGAAAACAGAAACTGTTAGTCCACAGTTATTTGTATGAAAAAGGCACGAATGAAGAAACGTGTTTTGTTTTTGTTTAGTTTGGTTTTTATTAACTGGACCGTGAGTTTAAATGCCTTGTATTAATGCCTCAATTAACTGAATAATTACTAAAAATATATTAGTTAAAAAAATGTATTTTTGTATAAAAACAATATTATTAAAATAAGCTAGATAAGTGTATTTTAACTGATTATTGTCTTTGCTTCTGCAATGAAAATTGTCTTTGTTTTCAGTTGATCTAATCCAACGCGAATAAAAGTATTTAAAAATATTTGTTACTGATTTTTTGGCGATTTTCAGATTTTTTCTGTATGTATGTATTGTATTTTCTTGTATGTATTCCATAATGTGAATATTGTATTTTTTTTCCTTATTAAGAACACTTTACAATCATTTTAAAATTTATTTTACATGGGCGTATGTATACTATTCGTTCGGAAATAAATTTATTATTATTATAACAAAAAGGCCTATCTCTATTAAACAACTAAAAAGAAATTAGTTATTAATATTTACGCACAATTTATCTTCAGAACGTTTCCTCAATGTCTCCGTTTAAGTGTTAATACAAAAACACTATTAAAAATTTAAAGACTTTACATTTATTGGCCCAATAAAGTAAGTGATTTTCTTTAAATTGCTCTCCTGAAAAGTGGCAAAAATCGAGATACGTCTTTTCGTCATAAAGCCGACGATATACAGGGTGGTCCGAACTGTATTCCGGAAACTTCGGCAGCATATTCTGCACATTAAAATAAATAGAAAAGTTCGTATAAATGTATGTCCTAAAATGCTTACTTTCGGAGATACAGGGTGTAGAAGTTTCATTTTTATTTCAATTTTTTCCAAATAATTTCTGAAGTAAAGTCAATATTTGAATGAAAATTAATGTCTGGTAGTTTTTTAACACGAGAAATTTGATTTTGATGTCAATATGGCTCCTACTAGTAGAGGGCGCAACCTACATATTTTTTAACCGGTTTGAAGAGTAATAACTTTTTGTCCGCACCTGTATGAAACTACTGAGTAAAAAATATACATTTGCGACGTTTTTTACGTAAAAAAGGTCTCTTGGTAAAAATCGCTACGATTAATGGTTTTCGAGATATTTGGAATCAAAATTATTAATACCTGTAATCATTGACATTAATTAAACATGTTGACTAAATAGTTATTAAACTGAAATCATAAATTTGAAATATATTTGTGCCAAAAGTTCAACAGAAACTGTTTTATCATCATTTTTTGCAGAAAAATTTATGATTAATTAAAAAAAATTCACAGTCCTTTACAAAGATGCAACCGGGGGGGGGGCATTGAAAATGATGAATAAAAACGTAAAAATATGATTAGTGTTAATATGAGTGTATTACATACATATGTTTAAATAACGAACTTAACAAAAAACAACAGATTTAAAGATTCACTGAAAAAGTAGTAATGTTAAAATTAAATAAAACATTATCAATAATAATTATGCGATTGCACCTATCCGTAAAACAAGCAAGCAAAAAAAAAAGAATTCTTACGGAAAGTTACACTTTACGATATAATGTTTTAATGTTAAAGGCAAACCCCATTTAAACACAAAACTTTTTAATACCTACTACTGTATCTAAAAGACTTTTTTTTTAAATTATTAAATTCTTAGCCACGCTTCTGTTTTTCTTGGCTGTTGTGCGTCACGTCACAGATTAACAGGCCAACGTTTGCACCACAACGCGATGCTGCAGACCACTAGGTAGACCGGTCGTAGAAATTTATGTTATACAACTTGTAGTCAATCTACACAAATATTATCAAAAACTTTTTTTCTTTTAAAACGTGTTCAGATTTTGTAAAAAGTATAAGTCAAAATCGCAAAACTTAAATTTGATATGAGTTTCTTAGTTTTTAACTAATATAGTGGCGAATTACAAAAATTCCTTTTCAATGAAAATTAATGAGTTAAATAAGATAATTTAATAAATTACTAGCTTTTTCGCGCGACTACGTTCGCGTTACACCTCGAATCGTTCATGCATTGATTTAAATGATTTTTTACTTCTTTATAGCTAGTGAGCATAGATGTTTTTTATTTTTCATCTTTTTTTTTATTTATTAAGGGCACTAATATTCTCTTTATAGGTTATTTTTTATTCTTTGAAGGATAATTGAGGAAGATATATTTCGTTATGATGTCACTAAATAAACCCTTGTATAAAATTTTATACTGTCTGGTTTATAATGTTATAATATTGCATTTTCGCACAGCAAACTTTCTTTCCCTATTCTACTCCCTAAGGGTATAAATTTCATAAATTCGCTTTACCTTTGTGCCCATTTTTATGTGTATAATCCAGCGGTCACCAAGTTTTATATAAATTTTTACTAACTTTACCCATTTGGTTGATGAATTTCAAAAATTTCTTATAATTCTTTTTGTAGGATTTCATTCTTCTAGACCAAATAGTAAGGAATTTTCATACAACAAACTGTTCCGAGATAATTTTACTCTCTAAGAGGATGAATTTCCTAAAATCGCTTTGTGTAGCTAATTCACTAATGTCGTTTAAACGAACCTTTGTGCTAATATTTATGTATGTAAAGCTGGCGGCATGAACTCACTCTAAAATATCTAAAAACGTAATATATAATCTAACTGACACACCACTGACAATGACAAATAATTTATCTCTGGAGGTATTGTGTGTAGGTTTTTTTCAGGTATGTTTTAGTATTTAGTCGTTTTACACAAAGAAATAGCCGTTAAGCACTATAAAAATACTTCATAACAAATCTACACATATATACCTTTCATGTGACACCGTTTAGACGAGGACGGTTTACTTATGGATTGTGTATTTTGTAGTAGCCTTTTAGACAAGGATGTTTAATTAAAAAGCGTTTATTAAAATCAAATAAATTTATCGGTAAAATAAACAATAATTTCTGGACATAACAGATATAAAAACAAAAGTTTAATAAACGAAAACGTATTCCTCTTATTAAAATAACAAAAAAGATGATAAAAACAACAGTTATGGTAAACGAAATAAAAGCATTATTCTTCAAAAGGTACAAAAAAATTATTATGTATATTATAATATTAATAATAGGAACAACAAGAAACATCTTAAAATATATACAACTTTTTCAAATATAAAACATAAACTTCACATTTTCACAAGAATTTTCAAAAATATTAACATTTCGAGTCTATTATAAAATATAAAGCACAAAAATTCAAATCATAAAAAGATTAAAAAGATAAAGATTCTTATAACTTACAGTCAATTTGTAGGACCTTCGTTTTGTCTACGTTAGCGATGTAACCACAATAATATGTATAATCACAGTAATTATGTTCTTCATAAAATGTAAAATGTATTAAATTATTTGTTTTCGTTTTGTACGCTAATAAAATAATAGTAATAACCAAACAAAACGCAAAATCAGGAATTCAATAGTTCGTTCAAGGATGGTTCAAGGCAAAAACGTTTTTCGTTTTATTTAGGTTAGGTTTGACGAGTGCGACTGCGCGCTGATTTCTGACTCAACTGGCCAGCGCAAAAACAATAATTCGACTTCCTCAATCCTTTGAAAAGTCTTGCTTTTGTTAGTTTGTCTATGGTCGAGAGGAAGTGAAGACGCTCATCCGCGCATAGGAATAAGTTGACTGCGTAGCGTATTGCGTATTAATCGATTCTGAAACTTTCTATCTCGTGTATAACATGTTACGCAAGTTTATTATTTTAATCTCGATTTTAATAGATAAATGTGTGAAATGCCACCTGAATATCTTCCGCCATGACATGTTTTACTTTTTGTTATGGTAAAGTGATTTGTATAAACTTTTATTCAATAACGTATATTTTCCTCCATTTGTGATTTTTTAATTTTAAGCGAAAATTAAGTATAACATTTTAGGAAAAAGAAACACTGTAATATTTAAAAGAAGAAGAAATTAGTCTTATTTTGAAAGGAAAATATAGAAAAAAATCTTTCTATAGAAAAAGTCTTTTTTCGCATAACTTGAAGCATATCTACTTTTAATAATGAACACTTCAGAAATACACCAGTAAAAACATTTATTATTTGAGATTAAAACTCGAATTAAATTATAAATATTAGTTACCTATGTTGTTATAGCTTTTATAGGCCTGTTTAACGATTTAATAAGTTACCTAGCGAAAAATCTGTGCGCGTACCTACCACTATTGTTACGGGTTAATTCGTTAAACAAATATGTTACACAAGTTAAAAACGCTAAAATTTTAATGGTATTACTTGTGCATTATTAGCCTTATAATGTAATTTGTTGGAATTATATCTTCTTTAAATATAATTAGACTTTTTAAGGACTTTTAAGTTACCTAGGAAAAAATCTGTGCACGTACCTACCAGTATTGTTACAGGTTAATGCGTGAAACAAATGTGTTACATATTATTCGTAGTATTAGTGGTATTATATTGGAATCAGCTTGGCATTAGTGGCATTATTTAATTTGTATTTTTGGCATTACTTTGGCATTAGCATACAGACATTTGTCAGCGGTTTACTCCTTGTAGATAATCAAAAAGTTTTTTGATAAAATTTGCTTTTTATGTCAGATCATTTCTATGAAAAATTACATTAGATTTTTATTAAAGACGCTGGGTAATTAAAACATTGACTAATAAACCTTGTCCACTTTAAATACGGGGTCACGAAATATCCTCCTTGGAGTGTTTGGGTTAAGGGGTGTATAATAAATTAATCGTTGTTTTATAATAAAAACCATAAAACATTTATTTGTGAGTAAAATAATGCAATGGTTGGATATCTCTCCTTTATAATTCGGTGACTAAAAATACACTAAAATAATTAGAAAAAAAATCTTGTACTTATTTAGTAATTACGTCAATATTAATTAATTGACTTTCTAGTCTATTTTATTTTATGTACAAATATATTATTAAATTTTAAGCATTAAGTAATAAAACACTTTGTGCCCTCTTATATCGTAAAAGGTTACGAAATATACTCCTGGTTACACCCCTTACAGAAAACAGTGTAAGGGGTGTAAATAAATTGTATAATCACTGTTTTTTATAATAAAAACTATAAAATATTTCTTATTTGTGAGATTAAAAAAACAAAACAATGCATTGGTTAAAATAAGTACATTCAATACTGTTTTCAATTGTTAATTCAATAATGTGTTATAACATAATATAGCCATTACTATTATACTATTATTATTAAAATAATATGTGTGTAACATATTTCTTTAACGAATTAACCTGTAACAGACATTTATATGCCCAGTATATTTTTGTTTAACAAACCAATCAGGAAAAATCCAAAACCTACCGTTATAGGAGGTATAAGACGATTAAACTTATATAATGACAACTACTTATCGGATAACAAATTAATTACTACTGTCAGCTAGTTCAGCTACTGTCTAGGTAGAATTTACCTAGAGTACCTACACCTACCTATGATGATGTAGGTAGATTAAAGCTTATTTTGACGTTACCTCTCACTTCGGTGTCACAAGCTGAATTTTTCAGGGATGGAAGTACAGTACATCACAGTACATGATATGGGGACCCTTATTCCGAAAGTAGTACAAAATTAAACAGGGTAAAAAGGCACTATCATCAAAAATCGATATATTAATACCACCGTATAGAGAAAACAAATACTTATTTTTTGATCCAGTACAGAATAAAGTCTTCGTAGGGAGTAATTTTTTATAATTATTTACAAAAAAACATTTCCATTAGCGCTTATGACCAAAAAAAAACTTTAAACATGAATAATCATTTCAATCATGCGAAAATTTGGTTTAAAAATAGAGATTTTTTTTTAATATAACTTTCATTTAACGAAAAACGAAGGCCTAAATGAAAAAAAGAAACAATTTAAAAGTTTCGCTCATGTCTTGACAAGGTATCAAAGCAAACCCCATATTTTTTGCTTTTAAACTAATAAAGATATATCAATAAACAATTAGCGATGTAATGGTTTTTGCGCGCGCTGGCCGACTGCCGCCGCTGCGCCGAGATTTCCTATACCCTTGTATATATGACGTCATGGTGTGGCAAATGTAGCATTTTAATTCGATTTGGGCTCCCTTATATAGGATAACAGAAACATTTTCAATGTTAAAATTCAAATTTATTATTTCAGTGAAATAACTATCTACTCTCAACGTGTTTATTTTTCATCAATAATGACATGTATTGACTATTTCCATTCTAAATATCTTAAGAACGGTTGCTCGTAACGATTTTTACAAAGAGATATTTTTTACGTAAAAAGTCACAGAGATGTACATTTTTTTGCTTAGTAGTTTTATACAGGTACGGACAAAAAGTTATTACGCTTCAAAACAGTTAAAACATATGTAGGTGGCGCCCTCTACTAGTAGGAGTCATATTGCCATCAAAATCAAATTTCTCATGTTAAAAAACTCCCAGACACCAATTTTCATCCAAATATTGACGTTACTTCAGAAATTATTTGGAAAAAAGCGAAATAAAAATGAAACTTCTACACCCTGTATCTCTGAAACTAAGCATTTTAGGACCTACATTTATACGAATTTTTTTATTTATTTTTATCTGCAGAATATGCTGCCGAAGTTTCCGGAATACAATTCGGACCACCCTGTATATATTTGACTGTCAAACGGATTATCATAATTTATTTATGCTTAAATGAATTTCATAAATGAATGAATTTTATAAATGGTTTTTGCTGCCGAATTACTAGAATACAATATTTCAAGGCAGATGACGCATCTATTCGATAATTTTTATTCGAATAGTTTTCAACGAATGTTTTTTTACTAGCTATCGAATTATTCGAATGTTTCGATAGTATTCATTCGATAGTTCCCACTACTAGTTTTAATCAAGCAGAACTCTTATTAGAGTAGTGCAAAAATACATAATTCTAAAATTACCTGATAGTTTCAAATGCAATTTACATAAAATATCTGCCTAGGTAGAGGTAAAAAAATACCAAAAAAACATCAGATTCTCATCAGATAAAGAGCAATGAATAGAAAATATTTATTAAACGAACTATTATTCTTTTATGTGTACCAGACTGATCAAGGGCAGTAAATTTTCATTACACCAATTGGTTAAACGCAGACAATGTTATTCACTGTGTTTAAATAAAGAATAACATATAATTAAACTAACAAGGACATTTGTCATAAGATTACATCAATACGAAGATGGTATGAAGCTGCGCAGTAAATACTTCTTGAAAGATTTATTTTCTTAATTATAAGTAAACAGTTCTTGGCTCTCACTAACAATACGATGCTTGGTTTAGGGATTTGAAAGTTTTTTTAGAATATTTCTTTTGAATTGATTACGTTTACAAATTACATCACAAATATTTTTTCTGAATATTTTCATTGCATAGAAAACATAATTATAAAATATTCTCTATTAATTGAAACAGTAACAAAATTGATATTATAATTATACTTATCAAGCAATTCTACTGTTATATTAATCAATTAAGGCCTTAAACAATCAGAATATAAAATTTTATATACCTACTAATTCTTTATAATAAAATGAAATAATAAAAATATTGTAATTATATTCCTGCTAAGATTAAGTGAAAAGTTTTTTAAATATCTACTATAGGTACATATTATAAACGCGTATTCAAATATTAATCTTGTGGAATATACCCTTCTGGTCATCCAATTTATATGGTCTGGATTTTAATGCGTGTGGAAGAGAATAATATAAATGGCCGGACGACAGACAGAGAAACAAAATCAAAAGCGGCAGACAGTGTTGCTGGTTTTTTATGTTTTTAGGAAAAAGTGTGTAGAAAAGTATAAGCTATTTTAAAAACTTTCATGTATACTACTGAAATGATGATAATATATGTAAACTAAATATAAGTTGGAATCCATTCTTAGTTTTAGGTCAGCAATTTAAAACACAATAATTAATAATTAATAACTTATATTATTAATTATTATCAAAGTTATATTATATATAGCTTTTAATTATTGTGTTTTGAATTGCTGACCTAAAACCAAGAATGAATTCCAACTAAATATACAGGGTGAGTTTCCTACGATGTTCTCTATGGGTATCTCGGAAACTACTGGAGATACAGAGTCGGTTAAATGGGGAAAGAATTGCAGTTTTGTGGGGTCATAAATATGCGCCTTTCAGATTTTTGAAAAAGCTCATGGCTTACTAGATATTTGGAAAAAAACAAATTTCGACTATTTTAAAAATTGTCCCTAATTCCATTCTAATCTATTTTAAACAAAAAAAAATTCAGACAAAAGTTGTAGTTAATCACATTCTTAATGAGCTTGTGTCCTCGGCTTTTTTCTAAAGCCTGTCATTTTTGACATATGATACAAACATATGTTTTTTCAAATGCAAACCATAGTTGGCCATGACTTCATAAAAGCGCTATTTTTTAAGCTTTTTAGTGATATAAGCTTTATAATATCTTTCTCTCAAAAAATTACTGAGTTATAGCCAATTCTTATAATTTTAAACAAACTCAATTGCTTAGTGAGCCATGGAAACAAGTTCGATCGCTGTTGCTCTCAAAAAATGTGAAGCTGTCTCATCCAAACTTTGTAAATTAAAATAAACAAAAAATTGTAAATATGAATTTTTCAAATGAAGAAAGGCGTCATCAATAGAGCGGTTCCAACATGACTTTCATTATGACACACCACCCCCGCATCAATAGAGTGGTTCCAACATGACTTTCATTATGACACATCACCCCCACCCCCATAACGAGAGAAATGTTAAAAATTATTTATATCATAATTATACAAACGCAAGGATAGGAAGAGGTGGACTAATTGCATGGGCCTCCCCGATCACCTGACCGATCCATTTTAGAATTTTTTATGCGGTATAGGTAACAATAAGGTATACAAAAAGAACTTATGAATTAAGAGAGGCACTAGAAGTGGAGGTACGAGAAAAGTTTAATTAAGTCGACTGGTCCTTCTATGAGAATAGGTAGTAATTCAGTTTTTAAAAGATGCAACTCAAAACAATGGCGGATTTTTTGAACATTTTCTAAAATAACTTAAAGTGTATGTAGTGATATTATTTTTTAAGTTTTAGTTTGTGTAATGTAAATTGTAAAGAACCGTTTAGTAATATATTCTGACTTTTTATAAGTTACAAATCATAACAGAATAAGAATACCATGTAATCTAAGTGAAATTAGTCAAGAAAGATAAAAATTGGCTATAACTAAATTTAATTTTTCTAACATGTCTTAAAAACCGTTCTGTAAAAAACGTAACATTCACCGGTCAACGTATCCTCGAAAATGTATGATTAAAAAAAGTTGAACCAATAATCCTACACGCTTTTCTTCATTTGAAAAATTCATATTAACAATTTTTGTTTATTTTAATTTATAAAGTTTGGATGTGACAGCTTCACATTTCTGAGAGCAAAGACGATTAAACTTGTTTCCATGTCTAACTAAGTGAAATTATTTAAAAATGATAATAATTGGCTATAACTCAGTAATTTTTCGAAGAAAACATATTATATCTATATCGCTAAAAAGTTTACAAAATGGCGCTTTTTATGAAGTCATGGCCAACTATGGTTTCCATTTAAAAAAACATATGTTTGTGTCATATGTCAAAAATGACAGGCTTTAGAAAAAACGGAGAACACAAACTCATTAGGGATGTGATTATCTACAACTTTTATCTGAAAACTTTTTGTCTAAAATAGCTTATAATGGAATTAGAGACAATTTTTAAAATAGCCGAAATTTGTTTTTTTTCGAAATATCTAGTAAGCCATGAACTTTTTCAAAAATCTGAAAGGCGCATATTTATGACCCCACAAAACTGCAATTCTTTCCCGATTTAACCGACTCTCTATCTCCTGTAGAAAAGGACAAAGAAAAAATTACATTTATAAACTAAATATAATCTATTACAGCTGTATAGTAAAATGTGAAATACTACTAATAGTGAAAAAACTACTACTAAAAACTACTACTAATAGTGAAAAATAAAGTTCCAACCCTAGATGCAACATTTTTCGTAAACGCCTACTTGTGCGGTTTGAAATTTTGATGCAAAATTCGGCAATACCGCATAGATATAGAAGAAATGTGTTGACCCAATTTTTATCTCTTTTTAATACATTTGATTTTCCATTAAGCTGTCTATGTCACTGTCTTAAGGTGCGTATTCATTATCCGAACGAACGAACGAACGAACGAACGAATGAAAGTGCGGTATATTTAAGGTTGTCGCCCACTAGACCGCTGCGCGGCGCGGCACTGGGAAGAGAATTTCTTCTGGCTGCGAAGGGACTGCGCCCACTATAGCGCGCTTTTGAAACGCGGCAACGCTATTTAGTTATAGTCGAAGTGTTTTTTACTTACTGTAGTTTAGTTTTTAAAGCAATGAGTTCAAGTACGGACGAAAGCGTATTTTTTGTGCTCTTCTAACAGAGGAAGAGGAAGAGGGGGTGAGGAAAAGTTTGGACTCGTTAATCGTATAACAAAAAAAGAAAGAAGTTTGGAGAATTTTACCATCTTTTTCCAGATTTAATAAAAGACAAAATCATTTTTTTCAGTATTACAAAATATAAAGGAAACATTTTACACTCCTCAATTGAGGGTTTTAGAAGAAAAAACACCGGGTATATCTACTCATCATATTTTTTCAGAAGAGACAAATTACTAATATTTTTGATAATTCTTATTTATTCTGATGTGTATATTAGTTATGTGGTCTAGAAGAAAAACCCTGATCTTTTTATATATATTTAGGTAATTAAATTTAAAAATTTGAGATTGTCACTTTTGTTAAAAGTGGAGATTGCCAGTTTTGCCTCTACACCCCTCAATTATATTAAATCTTTGATAGAAAGGCATTTCGTCCATCTGTCTCTAGTGAGGGAAGACTAAAAAAAATATCATATTCCTTTATGAAAATCGATTTGCCTAATTTACCTTTAAAATACAATTCTACCATTGATACATATCACTAGTTCCTAGTCAAAAAGCCAACTGAAAAGACTCGAATGCAAAATTATTTCCCTTGTGAGTACGCACACTGCAACGCGCCGAAACGCGGGAGACGGAAAAAAGTTGCTAGAGAAGTCTTCCGACTTCTTGACGGAAATCCCGTGGCGCGCTTCTGCGCTGCGCGCTCTAATGTGCGTTGGTCCATTTAAATACATGGCAAGCAGACAAAAGAAATTTCCACATGGCGCCGCGCCGCGTCGCGCCGCGGTCTAGTGGGCGACAACCTTTAGACGGGGACCGAACGCATGCGGCCGTTCGTTCGTTCGTTCGCTCGACCATCCGTTTCGAGTCTGTATATCAAAGGCGTTCGCCAACAAATGCCTCCGGTCTTCTCGTGCGGTCCTATCGTGCGGTCCCCGTCCATACTACTAGCGAACATTCGTTCGTTCGTTCGTTCGTTCGTGCGGATAATGAATACGCACCTTTAAGGTGCATATTCATTATCCGAACGAACGAGCGAGCGAACGAATGGAATTCGGTATATTTGGACGGTGGACCGAACGCATGCGGTCGTTCGTTTGTCCGTTCGCTCGGCCATCCGTTTCGAGTCGGTACATCAAAGGCGTTCGCAAACGAATAGAATGGGTTAAGGTATTTTCGTTTGGTTCTAAAATCCGGTCCCGTCCATACTACTACCGAACCGAATGAACATTCGTTCGGATAGTGAATACGTACCTTTTCTTTCTTTCTTTCTCAGCCTGGTTCCATCCAATGTTGGATATAGGCCTCTTCTAGGTTTTTCCATGCTTCGCGATCTCTAGCCAATCTTATCCATTGTCTTCCCGCCACTGCCCTGACGTCATCGACCCATCTCTTTTTTGGTCGGCCCACACTTCTTGTTGTTCCCCTAGGTCTCCATAGGATTACTTTTTGGGGCCATCGGTCTGGATCCTGTCTTGCCACATGCCCTATCCATTGCCACTTCAGACTTGCCACTCTTTTAACGACATCTATTAATTTTGTTTTTTGACATATGTGGATATTCCGTATTTTTTCCCTAATGGTGACTCCCAACATGATTCTTTCCATGGCTCTTTGTGCTACTCGTAGTTGTTCTGCTGTTTTTCGGGTAATTGCCATAGTCTCTAAGCCATACGTAAGCACAGGTAGAATGCAGCTGTCGTAAGCCTTTTTCTTTAGGTTCATGGGCACCTTTTTATCCTTGAAAATATTGTTCATATTTCCAAATGCTACCCATGCCAAATGGATCCTGCGTTTAATCTCCGTATTTTGGTTTTCCTTGCCCAGCTTGATTTTATGACCTAAATAATGGTCTACGTTTTCAATAATAACGTTGTCAACGGTAATGTTATGGATATTGTTGCTCATTATCTTGGTCTTCTTCAAGTTCATTTTAAGGCCAATTTTCTGGGATTGGTCATTTAGCTCATTTAGCATGGTGTTTAGTTCTTGAATGTCGGTGCTCAGTAAGACAATATCGTCTGCGAACCTCAGTTGGCTAAGGTGTACCCCATCGATGTTTAGACCTCTATTTTCCCATTCTAATTTCTTGAAGACATTTTCCAGTGCCAGTGTAAATAACTTGGGAGAGATGGTATCTCCTTGTCTCACGCCCTTGCCGAGTGGTATTTTTTCTGTTTTGAGGTCATCATCTAATTTAACTTGAAGGTTGCACTATCATAGATATTTTTAATAATGGAATAATATCTGGAATCATTTCTCGCGTCCTCCATTGCAGCTAGAAATGACCAGGTTTCGATGCTGTCAAAGGCTTTTTGATAGTCTACAAAGGCCAAATGTAGAGGTATATTGTATTCTGTTGTTTTTTCAATGACTGTTTTAATTGTTTGTAGATGATCGATGGTACTAAAACCTTTTCGAAAGCCTGCCTGTTCTATTGGCTGATAGGAATCTAGTTTCGTAGACAGTCGGTTGTTGATAATCCTAGTGAAGAGTTTGTATAGATGCGAGAGAAGGCTTATTGGTCTATAATTCTCTATATTTGTAAAATCTCCTTTTTTGTATAATAGCACAACTTCTGCGTTTTTCCATGCGTCCGGGATTCTACTCTCCCATCAGACATTTATTTAACAATACTTCCACGGCATCCACTAATGGTTTTCCGCCCATCTTCAGCATTTCAGGTGTAATACGATCTTCTCCTGGGCTTTTGCCATTTTTTATTTGTTGAAGTGCGTATTTAATTTCCGTGGTTGATATTTCTGGCATATCTTCTGATCCTACGTTTGTGATGTGTTTTTGTACTCTATCTTTGTTTGGTATAACAGACTGATAAAGTTGTTCGTAAAATTTGTGTATTTCATTTCTAATTTCATGTTTGTCTGTTGTTATAATGCCATGTGTGTTTCTTATCTTTATTATTTTTTGTTTTCCGCGCATTTGCTTGCGTCTTAACACTTTCATGCTTCTATTGTTTTCAATTGTTTCCAAAATTTGGTTTCTCTTATATTCCCTTATATCTTTTCTTATTTCTTTTTTAGTTGTTTTATTTAAGGTGTCATATTCTGGGGCATCTCTGTCAGTCTTTCTTCTTTCCCTTATTAGTTTTGTCGTTTCTGGTTTTAATTTAGATTCCGAAGGGTGTTTCATTTTACTACATATTTTCTTTGTTGCTGTAGTTATGCCCTGCTTTAGATTATTGAGAATGTCATTGGGGTCTTGATCTCTGAGTGTCTGTGGATTTAGTCTCTTTTCAAGCTCTTTTTGATAAGTTTCCTGATTTAGTTGCAGAGCGTCCCTTGTAGGAAACATTGATCTAGTAATTAATTTTCTTCTTTCTATATTAGTATAGATTTGTATTTTGGCGCGTACTAGTCTGTGGTCACTTCCTGTATGAAAACTGTTTAACACATCGACATCTTTACAGATTGTATTCTCTAATACGCACCTTTACACGTTAAAATCCAAACCGCACAGTTTCGATGACGGTATGTCAACATAAAACGAAATATAATTAACGAAATATCATCGTAACCACATATATTTTAGAAACGTCTAGATTTAATTATTTCACTGAGATTTATAATATATAAGTTCTTTGTCTCGGGTATAGAAACTGACACGTCGGCGTCGTGGAAGTACATATACATACATACTGCCATTACTCGCTGACGAGTATTTGACACGCATCAGAAAATGGTCACGCAAGGTGTTTCCTTTCATGAGCTTTTCTGTGACTGAAAAGCCCGATACGTGATGTTATCTGTCTACCGCACTCCGGACATTCAAAAATCTCATTGCTTTGTTGCCTCTTAACTTTTTGGTTGTCGCTGTTAACTGAGTTTCCAATTCTTCTCCATTGCTTCTATTGTGAGTTGCCTCTTCCCACTCATTCTGCATGTTAAGTTTCCCCTTTAAGTTTTCGTGGAAAATGTACTTGTACCTTTTGAGTTATCCACCCGGCCGCGTAAAGCCATTTCCCCGTGGAGTACAACGTCTGGTTCTAGTGACCGGTGTTGTGCCGGTATGGAGAAAGACATATTAAAAATGCCCTAGGTTGGAGACAAAACCAAGTACAGTACAACGCGGTCGTTATGTTTTATATTAAAGAAAAAAATTGGGATTGTGTTTTGTCTAGGACAAAGTTTTAAAAATATCTTACCTTTTTCAGGGAAAATGATATTTTTTATTTGCTACTCGCTTATCAAATGGTTTGTAAACTTTTACCTAATTGCAATACGGATTTTATTAAAATCCTGCATTTTCGCGGTTTATAAATATAAACATAAAGATAATAAAATATAATTACTGCTGTGTACTGTTTATGATAAAAAAAACAATGCCTCGTCGTCGTTGCTGTTAGTTTCTCAGTTCGTTGTTGCCGTCTTAGTTTCTCAGATACAGGGTGAACTTTAGACCTTATTTGTCGAGATCCGCACATTAATCTTATTCAGAGAGGCGTGTTTGATTTTGAATTAAAACATAATATTTTTGATCAAAATGTAATATCAAATACGAGTATAATATAAATGTAGGTATCTTGTATAAAATAGCCCTCTACTCGATCGTCAAGGCCTGAAATGAAAAACATGTTGTTAATATTTTTTGAAAAAAAAATGTTGTGCCTTACATGCCGAAAGAAGTTTTTATTTTAGAAATTCTCTAATGCCTGAGAACCACGATAAAAATAATCCACTTACCAAAAGATGCTCAGTTTGGTATATTCGTACACCCTAATCAACAACTAGGTAGCATATAAAAATACTTAAAACTATCAAACAATTACACAAACAGACAGGGGCACAGGCACAGCAAGGCTTTTATCCAAGGACCTAGCTCTAAAATCGCAAAAGAACTGCTAATGCTTAGCAGGAATAAAGTGCGGATTACAACAGGCCTCTTGACAGGACACATGGCTGTCAATTGGTACCTGAACAAGCTCAACCTGTATCAAGGAAATCTTTGCTGCAGACTCTGCGAAAAAGATCCTGAAACAGCGGAGCACATAATATGTCATTGCGAGGCTCGGGATCGCAAGCGACACGTATTTGGGAAAGCTAGACTAGAACGGGAGGAACTATGCTCCCATCCCACCAAGGTTCTGCATAAGTTAGTGCAGGTCCAGGGATAGGAGAATGGGTGCAGATATACGGACAAGGAGACAAACACAATAGGCCTCACAGGTCGCAGTGTTTCCGGCAGAGGACGGCCCCTTGTTCTGGAAAAAAACATTAGACAAAAATCATTAAAAGAAAACGGAAATTAACCTACGAGAAAAATGACAGCAGAGTTATGAGTGCGTTGCGACGTTGTCATTTACTCCGATAATGCATACAGATTTAATACACACCATATTAAGTTTAAGCATTTTTGATGTAATATAATTTTTCGCGACGCGTGTTGAATTGCACTTGGGAATGTCCTATGTAAAAACGCGTATCTCAAGACATTGTCAAGTGCATTACAGCGCGATGTTGTGTTGTACTGCACGGGGGAATGGCTTTACGCCACCCGGCCTCCTCTTACCGTCTACCAGCTCACCGTAAAGCAGAGATTTTGGTATGCGGTTTTCTTGCATTCTGCATACGTGACCAGCCCATCTTAAGCGGGATTTTGTAACCATGACTTCAATACTCTCGCAGTTAGCTTTTTCAAGGACCGATACGTTTGAGACATGATCGAACCACCGGATTCTTAAGAGTTGTCTAAGGTTGTCTCTGTTGCAACTTGTTTAATGCGTTCATGTGTCGGCGGTACGGCACCCAGGTTTCGCTCCCATATAGCATGGTGGGGATTATAATTGCTCGGTACACTGCAAGTTTCGTCTTTGTACTCAAGTCATGATTGTAGAAAACCCTGTCTTTTAATTTCCAGAATGCTCTTGAGGCGCTGCTAATCCTGTACTGAATTTCAGAGTCGATATTGGCCTTTTCCGAAATCAAACTGCCGAGGTAATTAAATTCCGCCACATATTCCAATTGTTCTTCTCCAATTTTTATAGCATTGTTGTGATCTTCCTGGGGAGTGCACATGATTTTGGTTTTATCCGAGGGGTAAACCGCAGAGGAATTATGGTGTACACTATGAAGGAATTCTACAGGAATTCCAAGGAATTCCAAGGAATTACGAGGAATTCCAAGGAATTCCATAGGAATTACTAGGAATTCCAATTATTTCCGTAAGAATTCCAATGAATTCCAAGGAATTCCTTAGAAATTTAGAGGAATTCTACAGGAATTAAGAGGAATTACAAGCAACTTTATAAAAAATTAACGAACATTAGTAAACCATGAATACTATAATAGGTAGTACTAAATTTAAAGAAAAACGTTTTGCAGGCGATTTTTTACTATCCGTTTTTCGTTTTCGCTTCCAAAATTTCCCAATATCAAATATCTACAGGTTAGATATTCTTTTAATTTAATATTGTACCCTCGATTATATATCTAAAATATTTTCCAATAGTACGGCCGAACCACCCCCGAGAGATCTAGTTATAACGTTCCCTGATTTCGCCATTTTAAAGAAATCCTCATAAGATTTTTTTATTCAGTACTCCAGAAAGTGTAAAGTTGATTTTTTCATTTCCTCGGAATAATACCTAGGTATATACTATAGGAAAATTAATACAACTTTAGGTGCACTTCATCAATGATACCATGCGTAATCTTATGGAATTTACTGGTGATCGTATTATGACGTGCAACTGAAGTTTTATTAATTTCCTTTCCTATAGATACGAGTATAACTAGGTACCTATCATTTTCAAAAAATTCCGAGAAAAATTAATTTTAATAAGTAAGTACCGACATATTTCCAGTATTTTTACCTCATGATCCCCTATTGGTCCTAAAATTTAACTAAAAAAACGTAAATCTCGTAATAGTACTTTTTATTGTTAGATCTAGTACTTATAGAGACATTAGACATTTATAAAAATCACCAGAAAATTCATAGCGGAACTTCGAAACCGAAGTGGCAACGCTGGTTCAGACTGAAAGAGTTAACGAGTTCATACCAAGGAATTCCAAGGAAGACCTTGAATGATTGACCTTGACCTTGAAGACCAGGAATTCCAAGGAATTCCGAAGGAATTACGAGGAATTCTGAGGAATTATTTGAGTAAAGGGAATTACGGTGTACACTTTTCCCTCTGCGGTTTACCCCTCGGTTTTATCGATGTTCAACAAACAAGTCCCAAGGCCTCGTATGCCCATGTATATGTGTTCAACATTTCTTGCAATTGCTGTAACGTATTTGCAACTAGAGCACAGTCATCAGCGTATTGAAGTTCTGTGATGAATTCCTGTGATAAATTTTGTGTGGCTCGAAACAAAACGAAGTTGAACGAGACAACAAGAGACAACCGAAAGTCTCCAAAAAAATCCCACACGCCCTTCTCTGTAATTTTACGAGTAGTTTTGAGGCGCTTTTAATAAATGAAAGTAAGTCAAGACAAACGGAATCATGTCGCGACAACCGGAGATAAGCCGAGAGTAGTAATCCGGAGATAAATCGTTTTATTTTAAATGGTTTTATTCCCATCTGTACTTGCAATAAATTAATAATATACATAATACGAAAATCGCCTAATTGGTAACAAGAAAATTAATATTAAAATTTAATAAAAGATACTAAAATGGAATTCTGGTTGCTTGACTTGAGGGTAATTATATTGATTTAAGTCATTGTACTGGCTTAACTTGCAGATCACCATGAAATAAGTAAAAAATGTAGACTTAAATCATAAAAACGACTTCAATAACGTTATACAGGGTGTTTCAAAACAAATGCGAAAAATTTCAGTGGGTGATTCCTTGTTCAAAATAAAGGGTAGTTTGCTTTATAAACGTTGGGTCAAAAGTCAACCATTAGGGAGATATCGCGGTACAAAGATGGCGGAAAAATAATGTTTTTATTTTTTATCTTGAAAACGAAAAATGATAGACTAATGAAATTTTATGAAAGCATTACTGTTATGAAAACATACTTTCTGGTAATTTTCTCACTTTTTTAAAATGAGTGGAAGGGGTTGAAATAAACTACCCCTATCATTCTCGTTAACGAAATTTAAAAAAAATCTTATCAAACACATGCAAAAAAAATAATTTGGATAGCTTGGTTTGTTTAGATACTTTTTTATCTCTTGTGTTTCTTTGATAAAACTCGCCGATTTGAAATTAAAAAATAAAATGTAAAGCATTACATGTCAGGATAAAAAATATTTTTAGATAAAGAATCTAGTGATAATAACGCTAATAATAAGAATCTAGATAATAACATATTGCAGTAGAGTAATGTCAATAAAATAATATTAGAAACATTATTTTTCCGCCATCTTTGTACCGCGATATCTCCCTAATGGTTGACTTTTGACCCAACGTTTATGAAGCAAACTACCCTTTATTTTGAACAAGGAATCGCCCCCTGAAGTTTTTCGCATTTGTTTTGAAACACCCTGTATAAGTAAAATAACGTAATATACCGGGTGCGTCTCAAAAGTGGCTCAGCCCTATAACTTTTTTATTTTTTTAGATAAAAAACGAGATTTAGTATATCACGTAAATTGGGATTGATTAACCTATTCAATTCTTTTCGGCCATTTCCTGTTTCACAGGTAACGACAATTTTGATTTTTAAATGGCACCCTCGCTATTTTTTTACCTTATTCGATGGAAAATGACACTCTGAATAGAATATGTCAACTTTTGACATTTTGCTTAAAACAAAATTTAACTTTAAATTTCAATCTAGAGTGCTGTGGCTGTGTTAAAAAAAATAATTTTTAATCAAGGAGTCTTGGAAAAATAGATTTGATCGTTTAATGTTTTTAGTTATCCTGGCCGATTAAAAGATACCCAAAACGTATTTTTAATCATATCTCATTTTTTTCAAATAGAACGAAGGTGGCTCATTAGCACACTTGGAAAAAGCATTTTTTACGAATAATTTGGTACCAGACACTTGGTATTTCGAGTCCCATTTTCGTTATGAATCGCATGTTGCAATTTCAAATAAACCATAAGAAAAAATATCAAAAGTTGACATATGACATGTCATTCTATTCACAGTGTCATTTTCTATCGAATAAAGTAACAAAGTATCGAGGGTACAATTTAAAATTCAAAAGTTGTAGTTATGTCAGGTGAAACAGGAAGTAACCGGAAACAATTGAATACGTCAATCGATCCTAATTTATGTCATATTATACTAATATACCAATAATAATAATAGCTCCCGTATATAGCGTTTGACGCCTTGGGAGTAGCAAGGTACAGCTTGCTATACTAGAGCCGTTCGGTATACAAGGAAGGTAATGTGGCTAGCACTACGCTTCAACGGCCTATTATTACCTCAGGATTGTGAATCCCAAGTACTCATTTAAGGCTGAGTCGACCTAGGTACCCAAACTATTTTTATTTTAATAAAAATAGTCGGCTGATGAAATGCCGGGTGTGGGAATCGAACCCACACCTTGAGATTGGTAGACGAGAGCCTGTACCTCTACGCCACCGGGCACCTCCTAATATACCAAATCTCGATTTTTTATCTGAAAAAATATAGAAGTTATAAGGGTGAGCCATTTTTGAGACACACCCGGTATAAGCATTTCAAAAATTAACTCGACTTGAAATAAAATGATTTAAATCGAAGACTTTTTCGGATTTTAACAAAGCTATTGAGTTTTGCTCCCATTAAATTTATATATTGGACATTTGGCAGCAAAGTTTTTAGATTAAATAAAAATGAATGCATCACATTAGTAACTAAATAATTTACGCATAATCTTCAATCTTGACTAAAAATAAAGCAAGGCGATAATAATAGTTGACAGATTTAGGTCAAAACAATGCAATTTCCATGGAATAATTAACAATATGCGTGAAAGCATTTCTGCATTAATTGAAAACGACTATTATATTTGCATCTTTCACAAAACGTCGCGTTGGTCTAGTATATAATTTTCAATTTACAATTTGCGTAAATATCATCTAAAACGTAGAATTGTAAAAACCTATTTTGCACAGCAAGTTTTTAACACTTACGATTAAGTTTATTGCGGATACCAATAATATATTATGCCCGTAAGATCTAGACCAGCATCTCGTAAGAAATTTATAATTTAAATAATAACTTTAGACTATTAGTTAAATTGGATAACGGTATTTTAAATAAGAGGGACTCACGAATCATATTTTTTTAGTAAACTAGAAGAGAATTAGAACACACCTATAATAGTTTTAATGTTTATATTATCGTCTTTAATATTTTCATATCTGCTTTTAATGAAGTTCGATATATTACTTTTGAACCTATTGCATCATATTTTCTTAGCTGTAGAGGGTGTAGTGGCATCTCTCAAACATTTTATAGGGCTGCGGAAAACCGTTCAGCAAACTATATTGTAGCGTTTTTTATAAACATTACCACTGCGAACAGCAGCTTTTCGTTGGTAGAGCAGTCGTGGATAAGGTATTTCACTGGAAAGAACTAATTAACAATAATAACTCGAAATTATAAATATTGGGCGCCAGGCATGAACAGAGAAAGAAAACACAGTTGTTTATTACTTAAAACTAGTGACTATATTCATTCATGATGTATCCTGATGGTAAATAGCATTGTTCAATTTTAATAATTATTATAGTGGTTATATGTCGAGGAAAGCTATGTATGTAAATAATATTAAATATGTTTTATGAAAAGACTATGAAAAAATACAATGCGTGTAACGTTATAGAAAATATAAGAAAGGTAGCATTACTTTATTTAAATTGTTAAATTTTATGCGGTGTTAAATCTGATATGTTGCAACCTGTAGATTCTAGAATCTATGTTTGGTTATTCATCTGTTAATATAGCGTAATAATAATATCTATAGAAAGTAATACTATTACAAGGCGTAATGTAATGAAACCTAAAATCTAAATCATATTGTAACAACTAAATCGACATAAATGTTCTTATTATTTAAAATGTACGTTAAGTTAAGACTGAAAATCGACTGAAAACCAGAACCTAAATCTACACTTAGCTGTTCTTGAGGCAATCCTGTTTCAAAGAGTAGCAGCGTGAGGTGGGCTCATATCTCTGTACTGTCTGTCGGCGATCCTGTTGGCCAAAACAACACAAGGGGCCAGAATTAGGACACCATGAATCAATAGAGCCGTAGCTACTGACTAGGCTTAGAAATGGGAGCGAAGCAGCATGGGGCTTACGCTGTATCCATACTGTGGCAATATGGGGACACTACCCGTACCTTGGAACACTACTAGGACCTTGGATAATGCCCGTACCTTGTAAATAGTCCGTACCTTGGATCATGTACGTCCATAAGATAATGTACGTCCATAAGATAACGGTACAGGGGAACACTACCCGTACCTTGGACACAGTCCGTCCATAAGATCCTAAAAACATGAAATTCGTGTTTAAAACCTGCCCAGGTATAATAAACACAACAAACCTACCTCGAAACACTTCCGAGGGCTCAATAGTAAACAAAAGAACTGTCCTTTCTTCCAATTAACATTCTGGAGGACAACAGCAAAAGTACACTAATGTGTCAGCAAAATACAAATACGAGTTAAGGTGGGCCAATCCAAAACTTTACCCTAAAAATATTCAATAATAATAGCGAATCTATAAAAGATAATAACTCATTTTTACCTGTAGCTTCGAAATGGCAGCTGATTCAGATTTTGCAGCAAGATTTAAATTATTACCATTTCTAAAAGCCGGGTGAACAAAAGTGAGGTTAAGCGCGGAGAGCGACCTAACCTTGGAGCGATGTTGACAGCGCCTCCACAGAGCAGTGAAACGATAACAGGGTTGGCGACTAGGAAACGTAAAAATTACGCCAAGCGTGCCAAATAAATTATCAGGCCTGAACGATACGGAATCCGGTGATGACAGGCCAGACATCATATATTATATATAAAAAAGACATGTAACGAACTAAAAACGTTACAATATCACCATCATTCTCAGATTATTCAACCATTGCCAATTATGGTGTAACCCCCTTCACGTTCTCTTTGTACTTGAGCCCATTGTTGTCTAGTGTTGGCTTTGTGGGCACAAGTTATCCCTGCTAATTTCCTAAATCGATGGTTCCAACTCAGGTTTGGTCTTCTAGGTCTCTTAATTACTCATGGGTACCATGCTGTAATTTTTGTGGTCCATCTGTTGTCCGTCCTTCTTGCAAGGTGTCCTGTCCACTGCCACTTGAAGGATTTGATTTTGCGGATGACATTCATTACCTAGATCTTTTGTCGTATCCACTTTATTCTTTTGCGGTCTTTCTTGGTTAATCCCAACATATTTCGTTCCATTGAGCGTTGTGCGACCTGTAGTTTCCTTATAATGTCCGTTTTATGTGTCCAAGTTTCGCATGCATAGGTCATGACTGGTACTGGTAGTACACATTGGACGAATGTTTTCTTCTTTAGATAAACTAGATTTGAATATGATTGAGTCTCTTCCATAAGTACTCCATGCTAACTTAATTCTTTGTTTGATGTCTGGTAGTACAGATCCCGAGCTGTGTATTAGTTGTCCGAAATATATGTATTCTTTTACTATTTTCAGTTTTGTGTTATTTATTAGAATGTTTTTTCTGTCTACTAGTTCGTTGTACATTACTTTAGTTTTTGTTAAATTAATTTTGAGATTTACTTTATTTGTGCTTGTAGTTCTTTAGGACTATTCGCTTAATATCATTCCTAATTATTGGCTTAATACGTTCCTGATGACATAGTATTCGCTGATGATATAGACTACTATGTCATCAGAGAATCTAGGATGGTTAAGAGAGAGATTCTCCATCTATTTTTAATCCTTTATTGGTCCAGTCTAGTTGACGGAAGATTTCTTCTAGTGTTGTTGTAAATGTAAACAGCTTCGGGGATATTGCGTCTCCCTGTCGTACGCAGTATGGCCAGTTGGGAACTCTGGGGTTATTTTATATATTATTACTCTTACTTTGGCTTCTCTGTATATATTGATATACCTTGATTATATACCTTGATTCGCTAGGGCTTCTATTATTGCCTTAGGATATACTTCGTTCAGTTACGTATTGCTACTCAAAATAACATCTTGTTACGGTTCAAAATTTCACCGTAACTTATTTTACTTATTTTGCTTATTTTTAGGAATTAAACTAAAACTTACTTGAATAACTTGAATAATAACGTTTAATTAGCTTACTTCTTAACTGTACATATAATTTCTAATAATATCTTATCTATAAGTCTCATCATCACCACAATTTCTTTGTATGAAGTTGTCTCCGATAACTGATAAAACCTCATTAATATAATATCAATTTGTCTGTTTAAAACTACCTTTCTTTCTACAGTGGTTACTAATTCTTTATTTAGACTTATGCTTGTGTTAGGATAATTTTCTTGGCATATTTCTTCGGAGGATTCTTGAACATAGTCTTGATGTGATTATCTTTTGTCTATTTCAACGCAACAAGGGGGAATGTTGGGTCTGCAATATACATATGGGTTAAAGGATTTTATTATGTATTTTCCTATGTGTAATCAATTGGTTTTACCTGATTATAGTTGATTTTTTTCCCTAAATTTTATCTTGTTTATATTACGATTTACAGGCTGACGTTTCAATTGTTTGTCAGCTGATCGTGTGACACCGGCGTTGAAGGTTGACAGATGGATCTTTGTAAATTAGGTTTTCGATCTTTTTAAACGGTTCTTTTATATGATCCGGAAAATGTATTAATTTTCCGAAGATATTATGTTCGTATATGGATTATTATAATTTTATTAGCATATGTAATAAAATGTTTTACTCAATTCGTATAAATAAAATTTTATGTCAAATTTTATTTTTGGTCTGTTTTACCCCTGGTTGCCTGTGTTAGACTTTGGGTTGGTATCTTGGAGTCCAGCGTCTTTTGCGGATTTTGCAAACACGCGTCCTGTTTTTCTTCTACTTCGAACCGCCGTGGTAAACGCAGCATTTCTGATCCTGACTGAGTGATAAAAACTCCATTGAAGTTGAAGTTTTTTGGCCTTGCCTTGCCGTTCCGAATTGAGATTGATTCTTTGGAGTTGTCTGGAATTCTATTGTGGGTCGAGAAGACTGGTTGTGCAGTTTTGGCACTAGTTGTGGGCGATTTTGGCCTGTGTGTGGTTCAGAATTCCAGAGAAGCGCTAGAGGGATATATTCGTCAGTTGGTAAGAGACATGTACAGCTGTGAAATATTCTTTTGTACAACTATTTATTTTAGAGGACAGGATTTTTTTTTAACACGGACTGTGTGTGATGGTCGTACGAGATGAGTACGAGGACTTTTAAAGAACCCTTTTCCATGGAGTAACGTGTGGCGACGCCATTTTATTTTGGAACGTCCACATGGTGGACAGGTATTTTATTATGTCCAAATCAGAACATGTCACTAAAATAGATCATATTTTAGGGTTCTTCTTCTTTCTTCTTTCTTTTCCTTGCTGTACTCCTTTAGAATTTAAGACATTTTTTTACTGGATTTGGGGTACTGCGTACTGCAACCATGCTACTGTGACGTGAATGCCACTGTGACGAGGAATGCCACTGGGACACTGAAGACCAGACACCTGGATTGTCTCATGGACTGACTGGAACGACCACTGGATGACAGATAAGACTTTAATCATCTCTTATTTTATTGCGTTTATGATTGATTAAAATTTATTACATTAAATATACGATCGTATATGAGCTTGGTATACCAGGGGATTTTTTTTTCATTTAAATTTCATTTTATTCTTTATAGTTATTTGATCATAATCACAAATACGCATCAGGGTTGTTCTGAAAGTTTGATCACAACAATATTTTGTATTACTATTACTTAATTTAATTTATTTTACGGATAGTTCATTTTTTACTAGTATATATATATATATATATATATATTTATTAAATCGACGAGTCAGACCCGGTACGCTGAAGATAGGCCGTCAGACCCAGGGTATATCGGACGAAAAATGTTCAAGCGATGCCTTCAGGCCCTGATGCTGGACCGTTTAATTTGTCCCATTTATATAAAAATAGAGGTTTATTCGTTTTCGTCAGACCCACGACGTTGCCGCTTTTAATTCTCAAATATTTATATTAGAATTAGACGAACGGACCTTTTGACGCGGTAATGGATCACAGTGCAGAAGTAAAACGGTGCATTTCTGCTATAGTGAATATTATTGTACTTATTGTTAATTATTAGATATATTCTGTCTTATAAATGCATCTGCACGAAAGCGTTTTTATCTGAAATTTCTTTAAAAATTAAATTTCTTTGTAATAAGCATAATCAAGTTACAATGCATTATCACTTTCGTTTAGTAGATTTTGTAAGTGTTTCCTAAGTGATGATGGAACCCCGTTTATTATCTTTATACTTTAAAAGAAAAAAGTTTAGCTACTTCTATAACGAAATCATAGCATCGAAATTAATTTTTAGATACTCGTACAATTTTTTGACACGACGATCGATTCGGACAAAAAATTAGTTACTTCTACAACGATATCGCAGCATCGATATAAATATTTAGGTACTCGTACAATTTTTGACACGACGATCGATTCCGACGACTGTCATTTCTAAGGTAATTTGACGCCGTGTTTTGGAATCATAGGGTATGTGTGTATTTTGTACCTTTTTGTTTAAACTTTTTCCTGTGGGAGAAATATCATACAAAACGGCCTTATCGTACAGTCATTATCATATATGCGATGATCGTAATTATTTTGATGTAATTACTTCGACAATGAAATCATACCACCAAAATAAATCTTTTGCGTCGTACAATTCTTTATCATAGCACGAAATAAATTTTGGGTACTCGTACAATTTTTTTTGACACGATCAATTTAGATGAAAAAACTTTAGATACTCGTACAATTTTTGACACGACGATCGATTCTGATGATTGTCATTTCAAAGGTAATTTGACGCCGTTTTTGGAATCATATATATGCCATGTGTTTACTTATCTAATAAGTAAGTGTATTCATTTAGAATATTAAAGAGATTCAGACGAAAAAAACCAAAATAGGTAGTAAGTATTTTTAAGATTGTTTCTACAAGTTTTATTTAAAAATTGTAAAAAAGAACTATTATTATTATTATAGGGCTCCCCTCGGACCGCTTGGACGAGTCCATTATAAAAGAGCGAGGGACAGTAGGCAGAAAAAACATATGATTTGATTTGTCACGGAAACGTGATTTATTAATAAAAGTGTTTTTGTTGGAATTCTTCAGGAGTTTTATCATAAAGTTTATGGTTCGACACCTAACAAAATAATTATAACGAATCCCCGTCACAAAATATAAATAATTTAAAGTCTAATCTGGCGAGTTGAGTTTGGATGAAACTGTAAACAAAATGTTTAAAGTGTAATATAATCATTTAAATTTGAATAAAATTCGTATAGCAGTAAGTAGTAAAAAAAGTGTAGGTTTAAAAGCATGAACTTCTGGGAATTCCCTATTTGTATAGTCTCGGAACCACCTACTTTTCTGGGAAACACATACTTTCAAGTTCAATTTATTAGAATTGTGATTAAAAGAAAGCACTATTCTCATTCATATTGCGATTAATGAATATTAATATTATACTACCATATATTACTCAAATTAATCTCATTTTCGAATACATAGTAAGTAAACATAGATAGAAGATAGAACATATTATAGCGATGTAACCTGTAACCATAGAACGCGTTTGTCATATTTATATGGTGTTGGTAGATAGCATCCAACCGTAAACTGATTATACAACGTATTACTGTAGCAATCAACATTTTTGTTACACTAAAATTACTATTTTAGATCTTAGTGAAAGTAGTAATATGACAAGTTAATTATTGTGCGATTAACTACCATATAATCGAAAAAAAACGGCGTCAGCGGTGGAATGAAATGAAGATTGTTGTCATTTTACCTTACCGGGTGCGTCTCAAAGTGACTCACCGCTATAACTTTTTAATTTTTTAGATAAAAAACGAATTTGGTATGTAAGTATATGACGTAAATTAAGAATGATTGACGTATTCAATTGTTTGAGATACTTCATGTTTCACCAGAAGCCGTTACAACTTTGATTTTTTAAATGACACCCCCGGTATATTTTTACATTATTTGATAGAAAATGACACTCTGAATCCGGGCTGGCATATCCTTATGTCGCTTTTTGACATTCACAGCTAAAAAATCGTATTTTAAATTTCAATCTAGGTTGCCATGGCTGTGTTAAAAATACTAATGTTTAATCAGGAGCCTTGGAAAAATAGATTTGATAATCTAATGATTTTCGTGTCTTGTCGGGGCCCGTTCTTATAAGATGCCCAAATCGTATTTTTAATCATATCTCAGTTTTCCAAACGAACAAAGGGAGCTCGTTAGCATATTTGGAAAAAGCATTTTTTACGAATAATTTGGTACTACACACATGGTATTTCGAGTCAAATTGTCATTATGAACCGCATGTTACAATTTCAAATAAACCATATGCGAAAATGTAAAAAAATTGACATATTATGATATGTCATTCTATTGAGGGTGCATCCACACTATCCTAAAAACGGCGTAACGACCTTTGTTGCGCTGACCGCCAATTCTATTGGCGGATGCGTCTCAAAAGTGGTCCACCGCTATATCTTTTTTATTTATTTTTTTAGGATAAAAAACGAGATTTGGTATATTTAGTATATGACACATATTAGGATTGATTGACTTCTTCAATTGTTTTTGGTCACTTCAAGTTCTGGAAATGACTACACCTTTTGAGTGATAAATGACACCCTGGTATGTTTTACATTATTCAGTGAAAATGACACTCTGAATAGAATAACATATCATATGTCAACTTTTGACATTTTCAGCTTAAAAATAGTATTTTTAAATTTCTATTACAGAGTGCCATGGATGTGTTAAAAAACTTTAATTTTTAATCAAGAGGCCTTGAAAAATAGATTTGATAGTCTAATGATTTTCGTGTCTTGTCCGGGCCCGTTATAAGATATCAAAATCGAATTTTCAATCATATCTCAATTTTTCAAACGGAACAAAGGTGGCTCGTTAGCATATTTGGAAAAAGCGTTTTTTTTTTGCGAATAATTTAGTACCACAATTTTGGTACTCGAGTCAAGTGTCATTATGAACTGCATGTTACAAATAAATCATATGTGAAAATGTCAAAAATTGACATATTTATGATATGCCATTCTATTCAGAGTGTGATTTTCTATCGAATAATGTAAAAACATACCGGGGGTGTCATTTAAAAATCAAAAGTTCTTAGTCATTTCCGGTGAAAGAGGAAGTGACCAAAAACAATTGAATATGTCAATCAATCTAATTTATATTATATACTAACATACCAAAACTCGTTTTTTATCTGACAAAATAAAAAGTTGTAGGAGTGAGCCTTTGAGACACCCGGTATACGACAGTCGGTTAATGAAAATAGTTTTTAAATACTTCTACAACGAAGTCATAGTATCCAAATAAGAATTTTTGAGTACTCGTACAATTTTTTTTGACACGACGATCAATTTAAATGAAATACAGAAAAAATTTTAAGGTACCCCTGCTTCTGCAACGAAATCACGGCATCCGAAGAGAAATAAATTTCTTAATGAAGTTACTCCTACGATTCTTTGACACGACGCGACGATCGCTGATCGATTTAGATGAAAAAAAATTAGGTACTTCTACAACGAAATCTTAGCATCGAAATAAATTTTTGGAGGCTCGTACAATTTTTGACTAACCGAACGAAATAATTTTGTTTCTACAATATTTATTAGCCGAACGACCGGTTTAGACAATAAAAGTTTAGTTACTTCTACAAACCCGGTGATGACAGCAATTCAAAAAAAAAAAGGTTTTTTTTTAAATTATTGATATTTTTAAATGAAACTAATTGGAATAATTTTAAAAGAATACTTATTTCATGTTTTTCGATGAATTTTGAAATATTCTAATTAGAGTATGGGCATTTTGTTTTCTACCAAATATAACACGGCTATATATTCGTTTCCCTTTAATAGTTTGCTTTACCGTGTTGCCGGTTTTTGGGTCTGAATACATCGATTTAACATAAATCGGCTTATACACTTATACTAATGTTGAAGGTGGCGCCGCCCGTGACAATGCCGGTGTACCCCCAATCGTATATAAAAAACAGCCAAGCCATTTTTTCAGGCCCAGCTGAAATTTGGTCAGGGGAAGTGGGAAACCGTTCTAGACGATAACCACTGAAATCGTACTCAGGCCCGACCCCGGGCCTGAAATGTCGAAATCGGGTCTGAGCCCAATGGAGCAACGTAGTTTTTGGGCTCGTATAAGCAGTTTAATAAATCTATATATATATATATATATATATATATATATATATATATATATATATATATATATATATATTTATATAACTCATATATATATATATATATATATATATATATATATATATATATATATATATATATATATATATTTCATTATTTCATATTTAAATATTTGCTACATTTTATGATATATCTTGACAATTTGTTTTAACTTTAAATTTAATTATTAAACAAACATTTTAGACTTTTCAATCAGTACACTTTTTCCACACACCTCCCTTTTGATATCTCTTGTTCTGTGCATATATATTTTACTTAATGACTTACTGAGCTAGTTGGAACCTATTTGTAACGGAACCTGGTGAACCTGAGTTCCCATTATAAACTTTTTCACCCAAGGTGGCGTTATAATCTTTAGCAATCCTAGTACGGAAATATATACGATATGGCAACCACTCATTAAACAATTATTAAACCAATGCAACCATTCTGAGTGGACAACCTCACGGTTGACTGCACCCAACTTATTCACAGGTTACCTGGAATTGCCTGGATGTGGTATAAAAGCTCAGTAATTTTAGGAATTAGATTAGTTTATACTTGATAGCGGTCAGTGATCTTCTTGACCGAAATGTTATGTTAATCAAAATAAATAAAGACAATGGAATTCCAAAATTATTTTAGCTTCAATAAAACTGCATATTTTAAGGATGTAAAATCCCATATAGCACATCCAAATGAAATTACGTTTCTACAAGGGAGACGCATGAGAAACAACATATGTTAATGTGAACCTAAGTATTCATCTAGTTCTAACATATACATATGAGATACACGCAGGTTTATATTGATAGAATTGTGTGATACAGTGTTTACTAGTTGTATACCGTATGCATTAAAAATTATCTATATAGACACTTTGTAATAGTGTACTGTTGTGTCTACATTCTAGCATGAAATGAAGGTGTGCGCATGCGCGGATAGCCTCAGCGTAGATACACCGACCAAGTGTGTCTTATGTGTCCCTCTCCTTTCTCCTTCCTAGGAGTGGTATGTGTTAGCAGCCATTATTGTTTTATCATTCGGAAGCTCTATATAAATGTTCTGTTTGTGTGTAGTTTAAAAGAGATTTTAAGGTAAGTACAAGTTTTTAACTACCTTGTTACACCTTCCTAAGAGTATTATTAATATTATAGCAGCGACTCTTCCCTTACTCGATACACAATTTACCAAATTTTGACTCCAATGAATGAAAACTCCAAATATTCTCGTATAATAATAAAGAGGTTAGCTGAGTTAGTTCTGCTAACTATTTTTTTTAATTTGGAAATAATGAAAATCTAAATGGACCAGAGAAAGAAAGATTTAAACACTTCAAAGAACTTCTTACACTGATATTCGGTAAGTTATTGATGGATCGATATACAGATATGTTTAATATTCATTTTCATATAAATTTAAAGGGTGAGATTGTTAATCTGGAAATAAAATACAACAAAGTCCAACAAAGTGCTCGATGAATGAGTATGCTAATAAACCAACTGCTTGGAGGGAAAAGAGGAGAAAAAAATGACAAAACGAGGTCCACCAAATCGTGGCGATATACCAGTGTTTACCATTTTAGTATGTTGTTATACTAGGTACTTATATTTTTAATACATTTTGATACAAATTCTGTTCTTTTACACTGTTTTCTTACTTCTGGTTTCTGCAGTGTAAATAATTATTATTATTGTGTTATTTGCGCTATTGCGTTCCATGATATAAAGAAATATAAGAATTTTATTTTTAACCCCGTAGTCCATTTTATGGAAGAAAAATGGTACATTTAATACAAAACAAAAATGGAACAATTTTAAGGCTACTTCTCTTGAACTTACGATCGAGATACTTTTAGAAAATACAAAGTTTTCCATTCTTAATTTTCGTTCTAAAAAGATATAATTGGTATCATTGAATAAATATTTCTTAAAAAGAACGAAAAGTTAGGCATCAAAACTTGTAATATTTCCTAAATTCGTTTATAAGAAGTAGTTTTATCTAGCAAAAGATGTATATACGAAGCAAAATACATATGTATACACGCGGTATTCACAACTGCAATGTGTAAACATAGTTTAAACGTAATACACAAGCACTGTGTATCCTACGGCTCACTGTGTATCCCTTACTTTGTGTATACATAAATGCTATACTGTGGCTACATTGTGAGGCGGACGTTTAACCTTTGTGCATACGTGTTGAACTACAATGTGTAAACGTTGCATATTTACATCGGGGGAATTGTATCACCCTGTGTCTACATCTAATAATGTAAACACATCGTAAATGTGATTTGATGTGCTGTATGGGATATTACTTGAATGTACAAAAAAAATTGTCAGTTCTGTTTCTTTAACGTGTAATGTTTCCTCCTTCGGCCTTTTTACTATAACTTATTTACTAACACCTATAACAAATTAGTCGATAGACATAAACATAATCAATATATTACCTATCACCACTTCATTCATCTTATTAATTAGTTAATATCAAAAGTACTTACTATATAACAGTAAACAATCTATTTAATCCATTATCGTTTTTCACTAAGTTCGTGGTCATTCTTATACTAAATTTCAAGCAATGAGTTAGTTCCAAAAAGTATGAATTTAAAGTTCATCATGTTATCGGTGTTAAAAAAATGTTTGTTTGTACGATCTAACAGAAAAGAAATCTCTTTCTTGGCTAACATTTTTAAATGTTCAAGATTTTTCGGTATGGTGCCAAATTACAATTTTAAAACCAGAAAAGTTGAACATCAGATATTTTATTTCTTGTGGGGTTTACTAATGTACGCCTGCTTAATTTATATTTGTTTTTTTGGATATAATATTTATGTAGGTTCTAAATTGTATACAGGTGAAATTCTAGCATCCGTGTTATCCGTGTTAAATATATTTTTCGGTTTTATAAATCTACTATTCAGCATAGTTGATGGATATTTTAAAATTAAAGTATGGGAATCCTTTTTTCGAATCTGCCATTATCTTGAGGGTGATAAGTATATGATTTATCTTAGTATAACGAAAAAAACATTTATTTGTTTTCACAGAACTTTTATATTTATAGTTTTAACATCTATCGTTTTCATAAATTATATTTTGGATTTGTTTTGGTATCGCGACAATGAAGAAGCAGAGTATTTCCTTATTCCGTACACCGTATTCTTTTACCATTCTACAATTATAAGTTATTTAATCATATACATATCATTGTATTTTAAAGATAAAATTGAGGATATCGATAAAATATTAATGGGAAGTTCCTATACGATAGATACTAAACAAATGATAAGAACTGCTAGAGAATTATATATGAATATAATTAATTGTGTGGATTTATTTAATATTTTATTTGGAAAACAACTACTTCTGTTAATTTTAATAGTTTCTAATCAAGTTCTAACTCTTTGGATAACTATGTATTTGACAAAATCGCTTGATAATATTGCATATAGTATAACTGCTATATACATAGTATATACAATGGTAAGTTCCTTATATTACTTTTAATTAGTATAACGATATAGTGGGTGCGTCTCAAAAGTACTACTAACTTTTTTATTTCTTTAGAAACATAAATGAGATTTGGTATATTAGTACAATATGACATAAATTAGGATTGATTGACGTATATTGACGATTGATGAATTGTTTTTGGGCATTTCCTGTTTCACTGGAAACGACTACAACTTTTTTAACGGTACCCTCGGTATATTTTTACTTTATTTGATAGAAAATTAACACTTTGAAAAGAATGACATATTATATGTCAACTTTTGGCATTTTCGCTTAAAAAAATCTTATTTTAAATTTCAATCTAGAGTGCATGTGTTAAAAGCACTAATTTTTAATCAAGGAGCCCTGGAAAAATAGATTTGATCGTCTAATATTCTTCGTGTCACTCCTGGCCGGTTAAAAGATGCCCAAATCGTATTTTTAATAATATCTCAATTTTCTAAAATGGAACAAGGGTAGCTCTTTAGCATATTTGGAAAATACAATTTTAGGAATAATTTGGTACTATACACACTTGGTATTTCGAGTAAAATTGTCGTGATGCACTGCTTGTTACAGTTTGAAATTAACCATATGCGAAAATGTCAAAAGTTGACATAGGATGTCAATCTATTCTCTCCATCTAGTCTCATTTTTTGTCAAATAAAATAAAAAAATACCGAGAGTGTTAAATGACACTTTTGGTTTTGACAAAACAACTTTTGTTTTGACAAAACAAAAGTTGTAGCTATTTCCGGTTAAACAGGAAGTAAACAAAAACAATTGAATACGTCAATCAATCCTAATTTATATCATATACTAAGATACCAAGTCTCGTTTCTTATCTGAAAAATAAAAAAAGGTTATAGAGGTGAGCCCCTTTTGAGACGCATCCGGTATTTATAGTATTTCTTATGTGTTTAAGTATTCTTTATTCTTGAAGTCTTATTATAATATTTAGTATAATGTTGCTCAATTTATTAGTTATATTTTATGTTATGTTTTTATAGACAATTTTGTATTTTTAATTGAAGATGTTAGATTTTTTTTTAATTTAGTTTAGTTGATTTATGTTCATTTGAATACTTAATAATTTGATAATATTTTCATTTAGAACTAACTCAATGTTTTATCACTTTGGAAAACTATTCCTTGCTTGTTGTAAGTAAACCACGTTAATTTAGACTTCATAGACTTGTTTTTGAAAAATTGCACAATAAAACAGTAATTCACCAGAACACACCAAAACACGTTACTGTTAAACGCTGGACGCCCGTCTCGCTACCCAAGTAGCATTTTCACGACTTGCGACCACATGTTTACTAAACACAACGTTGGATTAGTTACAAAAAATAGTTAGCTCCGTACCTTGGGTATTAAAATAAATGTAAACGTTGTTGTAACGTTGTGCCGACGTTGAACTAGTACTACAACAGAGTAAAAGCTTCTGCGACGTCGAATAAACGTTGTCTTGTAACCTTTTCTGCTTTCTTTAGGTGATTCAGACAACGTAGTTACAATATTGGGCAATAAAGAGTTTTCCGACGTTACTTTCAGGACCTATTCCAACATTATGCAAACGTCGTCTGTTTTACTAATTCCAACGTTGTTTAGATTTCCTTATTCTTACGTTGGTATAGGACGTCGAGCCACTACCTTTTTGCAACTGTATTGAACCATAACCTTAAATCTTAAATTTTCACTTCATTGTTCTGTTCAGTCAGACAGTTCAGTGCTCTTTTTGTTTTTATAAAAAAAAACTTAATTAAAATGGGACGTAAGAAAAGTACATATAAAACTAAATTTAAATATACATCAACATATTACCGATACTTTATCCACTCCCTCGTTTGTTTAGAATATAGAGGGCAGCATAAGCTAGACTCTAGGATGACTAAATTAGGCAATCTTGCGACTGGTATACTACCTGTTAAGGCTGAACTGCGACTTTATTAGTCCAGTATGCGACTACTCGAACTACTCCATCTTAATCTCCAAAACAACAAAGTGAAAGCCGCCATGTTGTTGAATAAGAAAATGTTTCGTTCCTAAAATAGCAATTCCTGCTTTTTGAATACATTAACTTGAAATATTTGACCCTAAACAACACGCGGAAACAATTTTTTCGACTGCGAATAAATTATTCTCATTTTACTAAAAAAAAATTGAAGAAATTTTTTAAAATTTCTTTAATTTTAAGGCCCATTAGTATTTTTCAAAGTAGAAAAAATACATTTATCAATAAAGTTGTTTGCGTTTAACTTTTTTGCCTTAGGTAACGAGTTACAGAGTTGGTTAAAGTGTTTCAATAATTATGATCTTCAAACATCCTCCACACTTAAATAGTTTTGTTTTGTTTTCCTTTACTGCCATCTGGCATATGTCTCTAACTAAATCATAAAAATAATATTTTTACTATAATTATCCCAATTTAGGATAAAACGTGACTTAGACGCCATATTATTATAGTTTTGTATTTCTGTGAATTAGGATTTTAAACAACGTTGCAGTTGCAGTTGCGTTGAAACTACTGCAGACTAGGGTTGGCACGAGATTGTGCCGACGTTGAGCCCCAACGTTCGGTCGCGTGACACAACGTTGTCCCGACGTCCAAATGCTGCTTGGCTATGTTAACATCATCAGCAGATGATTAAAACTAAACTAGTTATACTTTAGTTTTAATCATCTGCTGATGATGCTAAAATATGCTCTACACTATGCGGAGAATAGACCGAAACAGGTCAAAGTCGCGTTTCGTCGCCTAACTTTGGCGCGTTTCGACTTATTTCGTGTTATCTTGATCTATTTCGGTTTGTCTCCACCTACTTTCGATTTTTAAAAGCGCCTCAAAACTATCCGTGAAATTGCGGAGAAGGGCGTGAAGGGATTTTTTTGGCGTTTCCTGTTGTCTCGTTCAATTTCGTTCCGCTTCGAGCTGTTATCAAAACGTGGCGGTATCTGTACCCGAGGCAATGATTTTTTTTTCATAAATCTCAGTGAAATAAGTAAACCTAGACATTTCTAGAATATTTGTTGTTACGATGATATTTCGTTAATTACATCTCGTTTTGTGTTGATATTTATTCCACAAGATTAATATTTGACCACGCGTTTATAATATGTAGAGCAGATATTTAAAAACAACATTTTTCACTTAATCTGCAGGAATATAATTACATATTTTGATTATTTAGTTTTATTATAATGAATTAGTATATATAAAATTGTACATATTATGTTTGTTTAACCCGCCTTACTAGATTAATATCACAGTAGTATTGCTTGATGAATAATATGGGCAACATCATCAGTATATCAAGCTGATTGGGGAAATTATTCATTGGCCCGATGTCAATAAAAGTTTGGTCCGCAAACATTTTTAAAAACCATCAGTGATCGTTAGTGATCAGTAGATTCGAGTACTGCGCATCGTTCAGTGAACATCGCAGCTCTCATCGTGTTTCGCGCTCGGTAGTGCCTCGCGCTCGGTAAGTGCTTCCTTACATCACAAGCTTGCTCGACTCTTCAGAGCAAGCTCCGCTCAATACGGCCCTCTCCAAGGGTCGTTTCTCCTTTTTCCCAATCGCCTATCATGGCTCCCAAGAAAAATAAGGCTAATCTCCCGAGATTAGAAAAAACTCCTTTAGATTCAGATTCCTTATGTTCGGATTCCAAACCCATATTATTTCCTGTCGATCGCAAGATCGCAACCCATCCTGATCCATTCATCAGGCTTGATCGGTCAAGGGATTACTCCCTTGACGAAATTCAAGACCTAATCTACTCCTATCATTTCTTTAGAGAAAAGAAAAATCTAGTTCGATCAATTCTTGAGCGTCATAATAAATCACTCCTAACGAAATAAACTTCAGTAGAAACGTTATCATTAAGAAGACGCGTCAGGCCAGTTCTGACGAGTCTCTTGCGACCCCAGAGATAAAGTTAGCCTCAAGGGAGGCTTCTCCAGCTCGACCACCATCCCCACCCATCACATCATCATCAGGTGCAAATCCCGATAAAATAAGCCCGATTGCCCGGAATGTCAGGTCCCTAAAATCGAAAACCCTCCCGCCGTTGCTCCTCAAACGCAACAGGCGTCCCATCCCAAAACCCCCCTGCTGTTCTTCAAACGCAGCAGGTGCCACGACCTAAAACTCCCCCTGCTGTTCCTCAAACACAGCAGGAACCACAATCTAAAACCAAAGCCTCCCCAAGTCGTACTTCGTGATACTCGTCTCTAGATGAGCATCACAAGAACTTTCAAAGAGCAGAAAATCTGCTTTTCAGAAGCAAAAACTGTGCCTCTCGGCATTAGAATCACTCCCTCTTCCTCTGATGACCATAGGGCCATCGTCGACTATTTCAAAAGTAAGAAAATACCCTTCCATACTTATTCTTCCCCTGAAGACAGGGATCTAAATGTCCTAATCAAAGGTGTAGAAGTTTTTGTCGACAACTCGGCAATAATTGAAGACCTTACTTCCCAAGGCTTCGAGGTCAGAGAAATGTATCGTCTCTCACGAGACGGTATTCCTATGGCCGTCGTCAAGGTCAGAATACCCAAACACCAAACACACATCTTCGACATCACGCATGTGGGCTCGCTGAGGGTTCGGGTGGTGATGAGGTGGGTGAGGTTCGCCGAGGCGCGGTAATGGGGTACGTCAGTGCCACAATTGCCAGCAATTCGGCCATGCCGCCTCGAACTGCTTTGCGGCCCCGCGTTGCGTGAGGTGCGCCAAATCCCATCACACCAAATCCTGTGAAAAAGAGGCTGATGCACCTGCAATTTGTTCAAATTGCGGAGGTCCGCATCCAGCCAGCCTAAATTAAATTCATGCCCAAAAAATCCGAGAAATCGTAATCCCAATACTAACACCCTTAGTCAGCCGGAACCCTCAAAGGTCCCGACCTCTATCCCTCCAAATCCTACACTTTATGCTTCAGTGCTCAAAAGCAATTTCAACAACTCGCCTCAAGGAAATACCCCTGAGTCATTCCTACCCATCTCTTCAATAAACCAAGAAATCCATAAACAACTACTTGAACAAGTAGCCAGTCATGTCAAAATCATGGTTTCAAACATACTTACAAGTATGTTACCCCCTATGATCTAATCTCCTTTGGCACTTTGGCACCAAATCGGCTTTTTCTTTGGCACCAAATCCCACTCCCAAAACTGTCTTCCGGACAATCACAAACCTCTTCTGGACGTAGTGTCCAGTCGCTCCTAAATCTCGCATCCTAATACTAGCCTTCAGGCACCCAGGGCTTCGCCCCTCCCTTCCCCAACACATAAGCAGGAATAAGAGCTGCCACTCTTCGGCCGCTGATTCCTCGGAGGTGGATCGTTTTAATGGGTATTTCGAATCCCACACTGTCTAGGGGTTATTTCTGTGACTGTCTCTCTCGAGATGGTCATGGAAATGATGACTATTCTGCAAATGCTCACAGCTAGAATTTTTTTGCATTACAGCCGGTGCCATTCAAAGCCTACTTATTTAAAGCGGGCGAATTTTTGTATAATCTATATCTCGAAGAGGAATCCAGCAAAATATCGTAACAAATGTGTTATATTTTTGGAAAGGTAATTTTAAATTATTTTCAATAAATTAAAGATATATAGGGTGTCTCATATAAAAAATCTAATTTTCTGTTGATAATTCTTAAATTATTAATTTTAAACAAAATTATACTTAAACCATTAAATTCTACGTAAAAAGGTGCTTTGGAAATGTTTTCATAAAAATACAAAACTTTCCATAGCAAAAAAGTTACAGCGATTTGTTAAAAATGCATATTTTTGAAAAACACCTCGTAACTCCGAAACGGTAACAGATATCGATATGCGGTTTTTACCACCATGCTTTTGACAAAAATTGAGTTCCAGACACCGATATTAGTTTTTGTCTATCTCCTATAGAAAAGGGTGTTTTCATTTAAAAGCGTCAAATTTGATCCACCCTGTACAGTTGCCGCGCTAAATTCAAAATAAATTCCTTTTAGATAAATAGTTAGATAAATAGTCAATAAGTTGTAAATAGTTCTTTAAGTAGTTTTATAGTTATTGTTTTGCTACTTAGTGTAAAATAAATTGTGTTTAAATAAATTAGACTTTCTATCCACACGGAACCAACGAAAAACGTAACATTATAGTGAATTAATGTTTTATTTCCCAACTTTTCAAAATCAAGCTTTTGAAGTCTGAACTAACATGAATTAGAAAATACCCTACGATCGAAAAAAAACAGTGTTATGGGGAAGTTGTCTGTTTTTAATTACTTCGGATAGAGCCGGAAATGGATTAAAAATATTCTAGTTGTATGTACACTGAAAAAAATATTGTTCATAATTTTAATGAACATTGATTATTAACTGTTGTTTCATTGGGACAATGATTTTTTTCATTAATATAATGATTTGTTAATCATAGATCGATGTCCGATTTATTAATACTATGAATCTAATTTCATCAATATAATGAAAATCTGGTTATTAAATTAATGTAAGATTTTTATTAATATAATTTTAGTGCTGAAACTTTAATAAACACATATTCATTATATTATAATGTACTAAATCATTGATTAATGAGTTGTACATTGTGACAATGAACAATGTTATTATTACAACGAAGACACGCTACATTATATTAATGTACGGGGTTATTAATATCATGAATAAAATATTAGGGCTTAAATGTCCGCCATGTTGATCGGTTACTTTGGCACTTTATTAACGTCTGTGTGGTTCAGTTATTCAGTGAGGCTTTAGTTTCATTAGGGCGGTAAGTGTTCTCTTGAATATTTTAAATATTTTAAATAAAAGTCCTATCGTATTATTGTAGTTAATTTGTTGTGTTGTCAAATCAAATTCCGTTGTGTGACATCTCTGGTGTGGGTATTCATTAAAACAGCGGTTTCCAAATATGTTTCAGAAGATAAAAAACAAAAAGAAGAAAAACGTAGTAACAAGTCGAGGCATGGAACTAATTATGGTAAATTCGAGTGTTCTTTTAATATTTGGCATTTTAATTATTTTGATATATGTCTTTTAGAACCGGAAGATGTTGAGACCAGCCTTCAAGCCCTCAAATTCGACAATTTAACATCGTACCCACTTGATGCGACTTGAAAAGCCTGTTGCAAATTCGTCTAGACGTTATCAAGTCTAAGGATACAGCTAATATAATGAAGAAATGGTCTTTTTATAGAAATCCCTCAGGATATCGACTGGTAAATTAATTTTCTTATTATAATTTACCCTCAAATTAATAATAACATTACTATTCTCTTCGTCGATTCGATTTTTTAAATTTTTATTTGTATATTATGCTATATCGAGTTTAATAAATTATTATTAGTTTATTGCACTTGTTTTTTTATTAATAATCCCTAATGGAAAAATTTACTGTGCTCGTAAGTAAGTCGGCATTATTAGTAATTTTGTTACCTTTGTAGCTAAGGGCTTGTTCAAATGGAAATCTATTTATAGTAGAATTATTTCAGGTAGTTCGCTGGGAAATGACTATCAATGACATTTCATATCAATGACAGCGATCTTCATCATCGATTATACGGTGTAACAAGAGTTACTAATAGTGTCGACTTTTAAGTGTATAACTAAATAGATTATGAAATTATTTCATTGTATTAATGATAACGGTTCATTAATATAAGGATTTAGGTACATTATATTAATGAAATCTGTTCATTGTACCAATGAATGTGTTCTTCAAATTAATGAACGCCGGTTCATTGATTTAATAAACTTAAAGTGAAATTGAAATGAATGAACGATGAAATCGTTCATCGGCTCAAAATTAATGATTTAATTCATTATATTAATGAACTTTTTCATTATATTTATGTCGACTTTTGGTTCAGTGTAGGTATACATATTTAATAAATCAAATAAACATGGCCACATTTCGTTAGTAAAATTATATTTATACATCGACAAACAAACCGAATAACCATTTCTTATCTATATGTAATATCTCAATTTTATAAGTGGAATTATATAAAAAGCATTATTGTTTCATTAACGAACACATTAAATTATTTTAGTTGTGCCCAGAAATTAGTCATAGTATACCATGTGTCGGTTCCTAAAGAAGACAATATATGTGGCATCCAGTAAAAACGAAATCACATTTTTGACGACCATTTTCAAGTTTTTGCGATTTTCGGTTATAGTGCCTAATTATAATTTTGTATCGGGAAAAGTCGAGTATCAAATATATTTTTTGATTTGCGGCATGGCAGTCTGTATTTATATGATTTATTTTTGTTTCAGTGCATTTCATCAAGTAGATATTTTATTTTACGAAAATAATTACTGCTAATGTATTAATTGCCCTAACTATTATTGTAGCTTATATGATAATAATTTTGAATATTACCGAGTGCTATTTTAAAGCTTCCATTTGGGAAAACTTTTTTGCGCTGTGCCATATGAACGATAACAACAAATACATGATGTTTCTAAATATTCCCAAAAAGACTTTGGTCATTTTCGATAGAACCGTTGCATTTGGAATTTTCATATGCCTAATTATACTCGATATATTGGCGGAGTGCTATAGATATTACAGAAATGGAAACTTTTCGTTAGTATTGCTCGGATACTTTGCATTTTTATATCATACATCAGTTACATGTATTCTCGTCATTTATATTACATTGTATTTTAAAGATAAACTAGAGGCTCTCAATAATATACTAGCTGGAAGTTCTTTTACAGCTAATGGTAAAAAGTTAATTTGCACTGCCAGACAACTGTATATAAATTTAGTTCGAAGTATCGAGCTGTTTAATAAACTTTTCGGGAATCAATTGTTCCTAATAATTTTATTGTTGTCCGTGAATATGTTAACAATTTGGTTAATTATGTATTCAAAGGTATCACCGGATGAATTTTCGTATAGTTTTTCTGTTGGTTACACCCTGTATACAATGGTAAGTGTAAACGATTTACTATTACAATATGTACTTGTATAAAGTTATTAATAAAACACTAAGTTACTTTTTAATCTATCAGTTTTTATACTAAATTTGCGACAGCAATTTCATAACACTGTTACATTATCAATCGATTTAAAAATTTAAAATAATAAGCGATGGATTACCATCAATCAAATATTTAGTTAAAGTTTATGCACAGATGTTCCTTAAAAATTTAACTACTAAATATACTAGTCAAACATTATCATTATCATCTTTTTTCAATCACCCTTGGGCAATTTCTAGTAAAATTACACTAACAACATATTATTTTCTGGTGATATCCTTATGTAGATAGTCAATGCGAATATACCACGGTGCGTCAACAATACCTTGTAGTACCTTGTTTTGAAATCTTAGAATAATTTGTTTGGTTCAACCGCAGAGCTGGATACCGTAAGTCCATATTGGTTTCAGGACTTGTTGATAAAGCTAAAGCTTATTATACATTGACAGGGTTGAATGCCGCCTTAGTAACCAGTACATTTTCCTATACTTTAATTTGAGTTCTTCACATTCGATTTCCGCCTGAGTTTAGTATCAAGTGTCATGCCAAGATATTTATCTGTATTTTCGTAAGGTTGTATTGTATTGACTAAGAGTGGGTCCCATGGGACCCTCCACTGCGGCCGCTAGAGCCTATTGTGGCTCAGTTTCTACAAGATCTTTAATACAAAAAAGAGCGTTAAAGTTCACCCTCAAGACCCAGCCTTTTAACATAGGCCGTTATGTCCGAGGGTGATGTGTCTCCTAGATCTGATAGGTCTAGCATGGGTTTGCCAAACATCTCAAACCTGGTCCTTTCCCCAGCGGGGCAGATACACATAACGTGCTTCATTGTTTCGTCATCTTCCATACAGAGTCGGCATTCGGCATCTTCCACCAGTCCCATCCTCTGTAGGTGTGATCTCAGCCGGCAGTGGCCCGTGTACACTGCAGTGAGTGTACGCGCTCCATTCCTACCAGTCTTTAGGAGTCCTCCTGTTCTATGTTTGGATGGCCCAGCTAGGATTTTCTTGGCATGTTCCATTTCGGGACTATCATTCCAGTCCCGGAACGTCACACCCCTAACCCATTCACAGAGCCTAGCTCTTGCGAGATTTTTTGGAAATAGCCCACGAATGGCGAGCCTGGACCAATTTTGGCGAGGGAATCTTTAATTTCCCTCTAGGCCGACATGTCATTATTAGTGACACTTTGTTCGTATCTCCTAATATATTGAGTAGTTTCTTACAATGAAGAATCGTCATAGATCGTCATAGTTTTCGTTGCCTCAAGTGCTTTCAACGCAGCTTGACTATCCGAAAATATGCATATTGTTTTCCCGGTGTATTGCTGTTCTACCAGCAGTTGCATACAGGTTTCAATAGCATATAGCTCAGCTTGGAAAATTGTGGTGTGTTTTCCAAGATCTTTGGACTGCTGCAGTAAATTCCTGCGCCAGATCCTTTTTCGTTTTTGGATCCGTCTGTGTACCAACACATTTCCGCATGTAATAAACCGTTTCACGGCTTATCCCATTCGTCCCTATTCAGAAACAGGACGTCGTAAGTGCGTGTCTTGGTTGGACTGGTAGTGTGAGATCCGAAACCATTCTCAGAATCTCATCCGACTGTAGTTCATCTACTAGTCGGTTTTGTATGAACATGATTGTTCCTTGGCTTTTTCGTGCCATATTTAGAAACCTATATGTAGCCCATCTCGCATCTCTTTCCAAAAGAATATGAAGAGGAGGTCAGTCGAGTAGGGTTTCCATAGGTTTTGACGGCGTGGAATGAAAGGCACCAGTCACCGCTAAGCATGCTTATCGTTGTAGTTTCGACAATTTATTCTTTGCCGTGGTTTGGTTGGAAAAGAATAAACCTGAGGTTTGAAACTAAAGGCACTAAGGTATTAAGCACATGGAAGTGTGAAGACTAAAAATAATTGAACAGGAAGAAAATAATAATGACTTGAATATTCTTCATGTTGAAGAAAACATATATTGACTCCCGGTGATACAGTAGAAAAAAACCACTGGATCTTTCGCCGAACAACTTCTTCCTGTGGTGCTCACTCAAGAATTGTCTTTATGGGCATAAATGAGCATAAATGCAGAAATTTAGATGCACTGAAAACTACACCTCTGTGGAATACTAAAGATTCTCCCCATAACAGTTTTGTATTGTGAGGCGTGAATTTCATAATCATTTGGGGCATTGTTTGGCTGTGAATGAGGAATTATGTAAACATTTTATTATTTAGTATATATAGTTTAATAAAGTTCCTTGTGTTACAAACATGTCGATTCAGTGGCGCATCTAGAGATTGGGTCTGCGAGGGGTAGTGGCAATATGTACGGAAAAAAATCGAAAAAGTGCCAATGTTTGCTTATTAGCCGACCATACCAAGGTATGGTAAGCTATTAAACTATTACGGCACAAAAAAAGTTTTTTTTTTAATTTCACTCAAAATGACTTATTTGGGTCATAAATGACCTAAATACAAAATATTTTGTATCTCCCGGCGCCAACATTTTCGCGGGCCTTGGCAACATAGTAAACATAGACGTAAAATTATGAAGATTTTAGCTTTTGTAGGAACTGTTATGTGGATTCAAAATATATACACTTTTGAAGGCTTAGATATCTTTGTAAGAAAATTATTTTTTCGACCCTTGTTTTTCAGAAATTTTTGATGAAGGTTAAAACGTTCCCTAGATCAATTACTGTTCACATCAGTGGCGTATCTAGAGATTGAGTCTGAGAGGGTTAGTGCCAGTATAAGTAAGGTACTAGGTTTACGTTAAGTAAATTTGCACCGCAAGGTATTGTCACTGAGGAAAAATAACTTGGATTGGCCTGGATTTTCTGTTTTTATTGGTATTATTAATTCCTTTTGTGACAATTTTATTTTATACAAATTGACAAGGACAAAATCATATTTTGCTGGTATTTTAACTGTAGCTTTCTCCGGGCCGTATTATAAATTTTTAGTAAATTGAAGGTAGATTTTTGCAAATAACTTTTAGATGCCTATTCTAAATAAACGAAATTCTAGATGACAGTACAACTTTAAAGCCTCTTCAAAAATATATAATATTTAATAATGTTTAAATCAATATTGAAGTTAAATGATATTGCATGATAGTTTCAAATTAAATAGTTTCAAAATATTAAATATAATAATTATATGGTATACTTTTATTGACAGTATTTACTCCAGTCCACAAGCTACCTTAATCGCAATTGGTAACAAAGTTAGTAAAGTAACAAATTTTACAATGTTGAATACGTTAAAAAGATCTGTTTATGTTTCATCAACTAAAATATCAATCAGCTTTGTTTCACCGATTTTGAATTATCTCAGATTATTTGTCATAGTACCAAGTTATAGTTTTAAAAATAAGCATGTCGTTCATCAAAAGTTGTTCTTCATTTGGGGCCTGTTACTCTACAGCTCGGTATTTAGTACTTTTCTATATTTTTTAATATACTATTCTGGACGTGATGGATTAATGAAGACATTGTTTGATATAGCAATATTCCTCCTATTTTGCTTAAATGCCCTCTGTGGTGTTTTCGATTCATATTACAAGGTCCCACTTTGGGAAGATTTTTTGAACGCTGCTTCATTCTCGAGAGTAACAAATACATGATGTTCTTCAGTACTGCTAAAAAACTTTGTTTATTTTTGACAGAACAGTAATTTTCATAGCTTTTAATCTATTGAGTCTCGCTTTTCCTTTAGTAAAAGCTTTACTTCTATAACAATGAGTCGGATTTGATACTTAGCCTGTATACGATAATTATTTACCATGCATTAATTATAATATGTTTGGTTAATTTTGTTGTAATATATTTCAAAGAAAAATCGAATTGCATAATCAACATAGTTTTGGGAAGTCCATACAGTCCATGTACTGACAAAATAATTAAACAGGCAAGGCAATTGCATTTGGATCTAGTGAGCATCGTAGATATATTTAATCAATTATTTGGAAAGCAACTATTTGTAACTATTCTTATGTTTTCAATTATTGTACTGTCCATTTGGATCAAGGAATTTTTTAACAAATCTACAGTGTACACATATGATGTAACGCTCACTGTGTATAGTAGTTATTCAGTGGTAAGTTAAAACTTACGTAATTCATAAATTTAAATGTTTTTGTCTGACATTTTTTTTTCTCGGCCACTAGACAACAGACAATACGCAAAGTACTATATACCACTATACAATATACTATTTACTATATAGGTCACTATACAACAGACAGTACGCGCAAAGTAGGTACCTACAGTCGGAAGAATATGTTTTTCAATTGATTATAAACAGCAAGTAGTACAAAAGTCGAAAGAAACGGCTTCAAAGACGGCTGGGGAATAGGGTAGAGTAAAATCGGTCGACTTTTTTAATTTGCCATGGGCTAGTGCTTAAAAGTTCTTAATTGGGTAGCTAATCTCGACCCTTGGGTTTTTCTTATAGAGGTAAGAGGTTCATCCGGAGGTTTGAAATTTGCCATACAGGGTGTCCCAGAAATAAGTTCAAGTATTTTAACTGGTAGTATAGTTCAACCACAGAAACAAACCTATGAGGTTTTTTCGCGAAAAAAAAATTTGGAAAATTCGAAATGTTTTGAAAAATCTTTTAGATTTTTTTTTAGTTTTTAGTTAAAAAAACATAATTTCTTGATAATATGGCAACATAGGTATGAGATTAAATTTACAAGAAAGAAAATCCAGAAAAGATCCAGTGGTTCTCAAAATTTTAGCAAAAAATCAGAATCACATTTTTTTACACAAATTTAGCAATCAATTCAGAACTCACCACGAGGAGGTGTCTGCTTTTCGAGTTCCACCATTAGCACGTCAATCATATATCACCTCCTTCCACCTCCTAAGTAATATTGTAAATTTTATGGAGTGTCTAGTGAGTATTCACATTTTGTATTGAAATGCGGCATTTGTTGTCTTGAGTGTATTCTTTATTCAATAAATCCAATGAGCTCTAAATAAATTAGACCCGGCGACTTACATTTTGGCGAAATCCATCCTTGCCTTACAAAATTGCATGTATGCCAAATTTCCACTTCAGCCGCATTTAAAAAGAAATCTTACCTACGTATACGTTCGGGGATAGCTAATCCACATTGTAAACCAGGAATTCCATAATTCCAAATATAGATTACGTCGTAGAATACTTTAAACCGATATTAATTAAAGGTAGCCTATTATCACGAACTACTCCCAATCAGCATTAGCCGTTATTTAAATCTTCTATAATTATAATT